>NW_026653300.1:0-14366 GCF_009828535.3 Hylobates moloch | reverse complement strand
ACCTCAAGTGATCTGCCTGCCTCGGCCTCCCAAAGTGCTGGGATTACAGGCATAAGCCACTGTGCCTGGCCAAAAGTAAAGTTTTATGAGAACCCAGACACACTCATTCATTTGCATACTGTTGAGTGCAACATGGAAATGGGTTTCTGGCATTTACCCTCGAAATAGACCTCTACAGAAAAGAACAGAAAAACACAGGAGAATAAACACAAGGATTCTAAATATCCAGGCAGCAAAATGTTCTACATTTTTAGTAGGAATACATATTCTCTTTTAAAATAGGACTTCTAAAACAAATCAGTGGCATCTCTGCTGCGTGTGTGTGTGTGTGTGTGTGTGTGTGTGTATGTGTCTATGTATGTTCTCTGAACTGAAATTCTCCATCTCAAAGTAGTGGTATGATTAGGACTTTTATTTATCTTATTTCTACTCTTCTGTATTTTCTAAATTCTTACCATTGAGAATCTGGTGACTTCTGTATATTTAAATTTTATTCCATATATTTAAAATTTTAATTTTTCAGCTGGGTGCGGTGGCTTACACCTGTAATCCCAGCACTTTGGGAGGCTGACGAGGGCGGATCACCTGAGGTCGGGAGTTTGTGACCAGCCTGACCAACATAGTGAAACCCCGTCTCTACTAAAAATACAAAAATTAGCTGGGTGTGGTGGCAGGTGCCTGTAGCTGCAGCATTAAAATTTTAAATATATGGAATATTTTTTTTTTTTTTTTTTTTTTTTTTTTTTTTTTTTTTTTTTTTTTCGTTGTACTCCAGCCTGGGCAACAAGAGCGAAACTCTGTCTCAAGAAAAGCAAAAAAATTCTTTTCCTTTTTTTTTCTAGAAAAACTCATAACAAATGATGTGTAAAATATGTAGCACCTAAGCACTGAGATATTTTCAAAGAATTTCTGGTATTTGATCACTCAGAGAGAAAATGACTAAACCATCAATGGTGACTTCATGCTTCAGAGCCTATTTTGTTCAGTTTCTCAGCACACCCTGACTGTAGCATTTTATCACTAATCTGGACTAAATAGCAGTGCCACTACCATGATTACATCTTATATTTAAGATACTTTAATTTATTAGATCCTGACTTGAGTGTGGTAGCTGATAGTATGCTCACCAATATCCAAGGGCCTTCCCTGAAGAAGAACTAAACATCTGCACAATTGAACTCAGCTGTGGCCGTGTGACTTGTTTTCCTGATGGAAGGTGAGAATGAAGACATTTTAGTGGGATACTTCAAGAGCCACATTGTGGCTGTCATTAATCCTCATCTCCATCAACCTCAGTTCCTACTTGACTACAATAAGCAGAGCCCCCCGCCAACTTAGTGACCTGTAGTTGTAAGACATTGAGCTTATTCATTCCCGCACCATGACAAAGCCTATCCTCACTAACACAAGGAAATCCAGGAAGAGGCACCATTGGGGAATCTCTAGAAAGGTAAGGAGGGTTGCGTGGACAGTATTGCAAAACATATATTAACGATGTATTGCAAAACATATCTTAACGTTAAGATATGCAAAACGTATCTTAATGATCTTAACTGTTCTTTTCTCTTGGTATATTTATACACTGTCATTATTCTTGATATTTTACTAACTTAGCAAAAGGTTCTAGTGCTTTTTGAGCCTCATTAACAGGCAATCTGAGGAGAAATCTTGGCTGTATCAGAAGTTTTAACATTCAGAGCACAATTCACACGATCCACTGAATTCCACTGCCACCATCAGAATAAAGTGCACACACAAGCCCACATTCTGTAATGCATTACCCAACCTGTGACTCCCTCACCCCTAGGCTCACAGAAGTGGAAGAGGCTATAACAGGAACCATACAAGCAGCCCTTAGTAATTCTTCCCAGATCAGGTTATTCCTATTCTAAGCATTCATTTAGAAACAAGATTGTTGTCTTTTGGAGGCTAATTTAAATCATTTCATTAAATTCAGGCTCAGCTTATGAAGTGTGCATAATGGTGGGAGAATGTCTTTGTCTTGCATAAGGGATGTGCAAATACAAATACACCATCCTTCAAATTACAGAAAAAGAAGAACTTTTTCAATATAAATTTCAATATTAATTGCTGGCAACCGCCTCTATTGACCTTGTCTATGAAGGGAATATAAGGAAGACTGAAATTACTTTTTAAAAATAGATTATCACCTTCCAGAGGTCAAATGGTATGCTATGGTCCAAATGTGTGTGTCCTCCCAAAATTCCTATGTTGAAACCAATACCTGAAGGTGAGAGTATTAGGAGGTGGGGCCTTTGTGAGGTAATGAGGTCATGAAGGTGGACCCTCAGGAATGGGATAAGTGCCCTTATAAAAGGAACACACAGAGCTCTGTCATGTTGTCCCTTCCACCATGTGAGGACACAGCAAGAAGCCAGGAATTCTTTACAAGACATCAACTCTACCAGTGCCTTGATCTTGGGCCTCCAGAGCTGTGAGCAATAAATGCCCATTGTTTATAAACCACCCGATTTGTGACATTTTGTCACAGTAACTGAAATGAACTGAACAAGTAGCTTCTCACAAGTTCAAGTGCCTCATAACAAAGCAATGCAAACACTACCTACAATGGTGCAATCCATGTATGTACACACACACCACATACCATCTTCAATAAAGCAATGCACATGTGCCCACACAGGCACACATGCTATCCACAGTGGAGCAAAGCACACACACAGGGGCCAGACTGCCATCTAAAGTGGGGTACTGGGCCTGGCATAGTGGCTCACACCAGTAATCCCAGCACTTTGGGAGGCTGAGGCGGGAGGATCACTTGAGCCCAGGAGTTCAAAACAAGCCTTGTCAACATATTGAAAACTCATCTGTACCAAAAAAAATACAAAAATTAGCTAGGCATAGTGGTGCACATGTACTCTCAGTTGCTCAGGAGGTTTAGGTCAGAGGATCGTGTGAGCTTAGGGAGGTTAAGGCTACAGTGAACTGACACCACATCAGTGCACTCCAGCCTAGGTGACAGAGTGAGGCCCTGTGTCAAAAAAAAAAAAAAAAGCGTAACGGTAGCCACAGGGGCTCTCACATGCCGATTTGGGGAAAATTTGAGCATTAAAAATAAGGTAATTATTATGCCACAAATAGCAAAAAAGAAGTTAGGCATCAATAATGATGCTCAAAAACTGGGATTACAGAAGTAAATCTCTTGTTGGTAGAAAAATTTCAACCAAAATGTAGCAATGCACCATTTTGTAACCACCAACGGAATACATCAATGAGGAAAGGATTATAAATGTGTGTGAAAAGAACACAGTTTTAAATATCACCTCCAAGTGTTTCATTTCTTATACAGGAAAGAAGGTATCTACATGAGATTAAGATCCATTGGACACAACCCTAACCAACATATCCAACTCAGCAAAAGTAATACAAGAACAGCTTGACCATGTGACCCATGTTGTAATTCAATGAAAAGGAAATAACATCACCTATTGAGTCTTCTTACCAAAGATGGGGTATCACCATGTTGGCCAGGCTGGTCTCGAACTCCTGACCTCAGGTGATCCACCCACCTCAGCCTCCCAAAGTGGTGAGATTACAGGCGTGAGCCCCCGTACCCAGCCCAAAGAGTAACTTTAGAATGTAAGAGCTGTCTGAGAATCCACATACAAATCCAAGTTGCGAAAACCAGGACTTATGTGTTCTGTTTCCCATGTTCGAAAAATTGGTGACACAACTCCTTTCTCCAACACAAAGCTTTCCAAATGTGGTTTCTTCCTAAGGCAACTGTAACAGAGTTGAAAGCACAGGGTAAAAATTGGATTGTGTGGAACAGAGGACTGTCAGGTAAGAGAGCAGTTGGGGTCTGTGGTCAGGGGATTCTTTGTGTATGTGTAAATAAGTGGGCAATTGTGGCATAACCAAAGTTGTCTACACGATTTGAACAAGTCAGAATAGACCCCCAAAATGAAGGAGAAGATAATCTAGTGACAGCTACAATTATGAACCTTTCCTTTTACTCATTTGAAAAACCATTTGGGAGAAACTTTCTTCAAGAAAGAACAGAGAAGCTTCATGTCATGCTTTTGCGAGTTAATTTACATGTAAAGTTCAAATTTCTCACCATCAATCCATTAGCTAATGAGTGCTCAAAAGACATTTCTGTGCAGAATGAGGGTTATTTCTTTGTTGGAACAAATTTTTTTAAAACTCTTTGCACATTAGGCCAGGCGCTGTGGTTCACACCTGTAATTCCAGCACTTTGGGAGGCCGAGGTGGGTGGATCACAAGGTCAGGAGATTGAGACCATCCTGGCTAACACAGTGAAACCCTGTCTCTACTAAAGATACAAAAAATTAGCCAGGCATGGTGGCGGGTGCCTGTGGTCCCAGGTACTCTGGGAGGCTGAAGCAGGAGAACGGTGTGAACCCGGGAGGTGGAGCTTACAGTAAGCCAAGATTGTGCCACTGCACTCCAGCCTGGGTAATAGAGCAAGACTCCATCTCAAAAAAAAAAAAAAAAACACTCTCTGCACATTAATAAGGTCGGGTGAACAATATAACCCAGAAAGCTGAATTAATTCTACCCCCAAAGAAGAATTTCCATTTTCAGTGTCTTGTATTATTTCAGAACATAGCCTCAGCTACAAGTAAGTCATAGGGAGGGCTTGTCAAGTGTCCAGAATTCTGGGCATATGCATTCAGTTCTCACGGGCCCTGCATTTGTGTTGGTACCATCTTTTCCTCTTATTTTGCTGACAGCCTGCCCACTTCATCTTGAGATGTATTTATCCTACAAACCAGAATGTTTATTCCAAAATGGAAAGCATCAAATGCTCTCCAAAAACAACAGCCTGCATGGTATCAGTAGGCTTCTAAAGGAGTTTTTTTTTTCTTTTCCCTGTATTGACAGAACATAGCTCACTAAATTCTCAAATTTCTGGTCAGACAGAAAAATTTTTTTCTATAGATTTTTAAAATATAGACTGCCAAGTATCTGCATCTTTGGCCTCACTTGAAGTTCTCCTATGTCCAATCTAGAATTCCTCAAGTAGAGGAAATAAAATCATGATAAATGCACTTAATGCCACTGACCTATGTATTTAAAAATGGTTAAAATGGCAATCTGTATTTTACCACAATAAAAAATATATCAAAATGTAATAAAACCAACTAACCATAAAAGCCCACCCCAAATATCAGGCTGATAGGGAGTCTTATTTCTGGGTTCCCAGCATCCAACTGATGCCAAAGTCTGCTTTTCCCCCATGAGCCAAAGTTTTGGAAATTGATCTCCCCACTAAACACATTGTTTGGTTATCCAGTCCATTCAGTCCTGTCTGGAAACACTGCCATAATTTAAATATTCTCTTAAAATGCAGAGCTATCTATTCACAACATGGTCTAGTTATTTAGCCATGAGGTGTAGACAACAGAATTCTCTTTAAATATTTCTGCAATACCCAGTTATATCTCCATATTCCATAACCACAGCTCATGTTTCCCATTCCTTACTGACATCATCACCAATTTCTGTGCAATGGGAAATGGTGGTTGTTTTCATAAGCAATCACCTTCTTTAGTAAGGTATTTTTTTTTCCTACTTGCAGGTAACTTATGAGTAGCTGTATTTTGACTTTGTTTTTGAGATTAAGCCTTCCTAATACAATTCCACTTTCCAATCTGCTATGCTAGCTGACTTTGGGGATGGTTGTCAGCTCTGTGACTTAGTTGTGTAGCCTCTTGACAGTCTACACAGGGCATTCCATGGACTTGGAGGAAGATGGGAAAGTCCAGAGGCAAGGAGGACACTGTGGGGCTAAGATTGGATAACAAAGAAAAGGCCAGAGAGACTCTGGGAAAGTGAGATCAGTTTACATGGGGGAATGAAGTGCCGGGCAGGCACATGGGGCCAGAAGGCTATGCAGCTGCAGTTGCTGAAGGTCAGTTCAGGAAGGGCCTATATTCTGGGCTGAGGGATTTGGATTATACCCTGCAGGGAAATGAGAGACCATGGAAGGGTTTTCAGCAAGAGGGTATATGGTGAGTTGAACAGCAGTTCCCAAAACATACATCCCAGTTTGGATTTCCAGAACCTCAGAACATGACCTTATTTAGAATTAGGGTTTTTACAGATTCAATTAAGGTAAGAATATTGAAGTGGGACCACACTGGATTTAGGATGGTTGCAAAATCAAATGACTGGTGCCCTTATAAAATAAAGGAGAGGGAGATTAGAGACAGAGAGAAAAGCACCATGTGAAGACAGAGGCAGAGACTGAAGTGACGGTGATGAGTCTATAAGCCAAAGAGCTCCAAGGATTGCTGGCTCCCTCTACCTCTGGAAGCTAACAGAGCTTCATGGGATGGAGTCTTCCCCAGAAGTCCCCAGAAGTGACCAGCCCTGACGACACCTTGATTTTAGGCCAATGGTCTCCAGAACTGTGAGGAAAGCATTTTTGCTGTTGTAAGTCACCCAGGTCATAGTGATTTGCTACAGCTGCCCCAGGAAATGAACACAGATTTACATTGACAGCTGTGCATTTCAGAAATATTATTCTGGCTTCTCTGGAGGAATATAGCTTGAACCAAAAGAGGCAAGCATTAAAGGGAGACCAATTAGGAAGACTGGCACAATAATTCAGGTGAGAACTGAAAAAATCTGGTTCTACATAGGAACAATGAAGATGAGGTTTAAGGCAAAGGACTTTCACAGACATTGTCAGACGGTCCTGTTAGAAATGCTTGTTCTCCAGTGCTGTAAAGAAATAGCACTTGAACATGAATTTAATTTTCTCAGCAAGGCCATTTGTTTTACTTTCTGCGGAAAGGGTACACTCACCAGCAGTTTTGGCATGAGAGTACACCAAAGAAAGGAGACAGGATCATTTAGAACCTGACACTTCCACCCTACTGCTGTGTCTGGTTTCCACTGGCTGGAATGGGACCTCACATTCTGTATTTGTCCCGATTGGCTAGCAACTTAGAACTTTTTAAAATAGGCAAAGGCAGAGGAGAACAAAGGGAGAAGGAAGTAACTTGTGGAATGCTGAGAAAGGTAAAAACACCTTCAAATAAGGAAGAGGAACAGGCTATGTCTTAATGCTTCCTTGGACCAGTATAAGCATGCCAGGGCAGATATTTAGGCTAAATTGTGGGAGCTAAGAACACAAAGTACATTGATTTCTTTATTACTGCTAGCAGATATCTAAGAATGTTAGCACAGGTCTTTGAATAAATTTTGCTTCTAAGAGAAGTTACTATTTATTCCTAATTAGAAGGGGAAGAAAGTCTCTTTGAAGAGGAGCCTCTGCTTTACTTTTTACAGTCCCATATAGGGAAAGGAGAGCAAGAAGACAAAATTAGAAGGTACTAGAGGAGTGCAGGGCACAAGTGCAGGTGACCTGGAAAAATTGGGACAACCAGGCCCTGGAATGGCAGGCATGAAGGGCATTGGTGTGTTATAGGGGTTACTAAGAAATTATTTAGGCAGATAGAGAGGAAAAGGGGTCCTTGAGAAGTTTTCATTTCTTTTTTCTTTTCTCTTTTTTTTTTTTTTGAGATGGAGTCTAGCTCTGTGGCCCAGGTTGGAGTGCAATGGCACAATCTCGGCTCACTGCAACCTCCACCTCCCAGGTTCAAGTGATTCTCCTGCCTCAGCCTCTCGAATAGCTGGGATTACAGGCATGTGCCACCATGACAGGCTAATTTCTGTATTTTTAGTAGAGGCAGGCTTTCACTATGTTGGTCAGGCTGGTCTTGAATTCCTGACCTTGTGATCTGCTGCCTTGGCCTCCCAAAGTGCTGGGATGACAGCTGCAAGCCACCAGGCCCGGCCAGTTTTCATTTCTTTTAAAGCAGCTCCAGAAACATTTCTTGTCTAGCAGGAAAACCCAGCTCTTAGAGACCACTGGCAACTTTTGATATGCAAATGAAGGCCATTAGAAACAGCCCTCCACCCAAACAAGATGATTCCTGCCCTCTTCTTCTTGCCCCTGCCCCTGCATGTGCTTGACAACATGGCTGTCTCCACATATCCCTGCATGTGTAGAACATCAGGGCACCCTGCATTTGCATATTAACAGGCTAGGGTGGGACGGCCAGGTTTTTCATGGCCTATATGGCCTACATGAAGGACATCCCTAGTCAAAACAATCCCCTGGGCCCTATGCAGATCAGACATCACCTCCTTCAGCCTACTCACATAAGCATCCATTTTTCTGACTCACGTGGGTTTTCTTTGTTGGAATCCCCCCTCCCTCTCTCTCCATATGAGGGAACTGTTTTCTTCTTCCTTCCTTCTTTCTTGCCTATTAAACTCTCTGCTCCTTAAAACCACTCCATGTGTGTCCATGTTGTTTCATCCAATTCAGGGTGAGACAAAGAACCCGGGTATTCCTCCACTCATCAGAGCCATATCAGATGTAGATAAGATTCCTTGCTGCCAAGTTAAGAAATGAAAAGACTTACTGCCCAATGAACTCCATAAAGAGACAAAGCCATCTGATGAGAGTGTGCAGGGAAGGGGTTCAGTGAAGAACTGATCACAAAGGATGGAAGACAGGGTTAAAGAGAGATGCATAGAATCACTTGCTCTCAGGAGGGCCCTGCTGGGGCTGAAGATCACAATGCTGTAGTAACACAAATTTGCTCAGTTATGCAATTTTTCCTTAACAGCCATCAACTGCTTGGATGTGGACCAAGGAAGGCAGATGGCTGGGCTGAATCAAGACTGGGCTTCCACACAGAGTGATGCACAACATTTCAGTTTGTTTCCAATATGAGCTCTGTTGCACTGATCTACTTCAATAAATTACCTGCAGTAAACATCGAGTATACAACATACTCTCTAATGGATACGTTATGTACTGTCATACTGTGGGATGCTATGATAGTGTTGAGAATGAATGAGCTAGAGTAACAGCCAGGAGGAACATTGCACATACAATGCTAGTGGCAGATGCAAGACTCCTGAAGGTACCTGCTGTATGATTCCATTAATACAAAATTCATGGCTGACCCAGTGCCTCATGCCTGTAATCCCAGCAGTTTGGGAGGCTAAGGTGGAAGGATCACTTGAGGCCAGGATTTCAAGACCAGACTGGGCAATGTAGTGAAACCCCATTTCTACTAAAAATACAAAAATTAGTTGGGTGTGGTGATGCAGACCTATAGTCCTAGCTACTCAGGAGGCTGCAGTTGGAGGATTGTTTGAAGCCAAAAGGTGGAGGTTGCAGGCAGCTAAGATTGTGTCACTTCACTCCAGCCTGGATGACAGAGCCAGATCCTGTTTAAAAAAGAAAATATCCATTCTCTTTAAGGGTGCATACATGGAAAAAACGATTTTTAAAAAAGCAAGGAGATCATTTTCTTAGAAGTCAAAATAGTGGTAGCTTCCATGGTGAGTCACTTCTAGTTGGATGGTAATTGTAGGAGGCCCCTGATCAAATGGCAACATTCTACCTCTTCACTCATGAAATCACTGTTTCACTAACATGTATTTGTCTCTGGAATGCTCTTTTACATTTATAAGTCATAAGTCACAATAAAAATGAAAGGGAATGAAATGCTCTGTGGCTTCAACAGCATCAAATTATGATTTTAATTCTCTACAAAATGCAAATTAGTATTTCAATAAAGCAGGAATTTCATATAACTGAAAATGTCATGTGTGGTCCTCAGGTTTGGCTAGATCCTGGTATTCCCATGCTACCCATGCTCCATGTTTCCAGTAACTCAGGTAACTCAGATCTCTTCCACTGAGAACACTCACAAACACATCCCCAAACCCTTCTAAGAAGTTGCATAACCTGTCTCTGGAAGCCAATAGAGTTTTAACTTAAGTTGGCTTCACATGATGACAAGAGATTGTAAACTAGACATTTGCCAACTTTTCCCCTGTCCTAGGTGATTTTTAAATTATCTGTCCACAGAGTAGCATTTAAAGGCCTTAAATATCTCTCCAGGGGGAGAAAGGAGGAAAAATAGATCACAAGGCTCAAATAACAGAGCAGGAACTTCAGTTGCAGAGTTCCATTTTGTTTTAGTTGCTGGGGGAGTCTTTTAGATCAGGTTGTGTTTTTGTTGTTGTTCTTGCTTCTGGGGGTGAAGAAAAGGGACAGAAAACAGAAAGGAGCTTAGTTTACCTCAGCAGCTACTTAGAAAAGTTATTTCTAGTCTAGAGGGGAGAGACCCTAGTGGCTACTTCCAGATTCAATTCCTTGGGGTGGGAGGGGCTAGGTAAGCAGGCTTTAGGGAGTGCCTCTGTGACTACCACAATCCTGCCTCAACTGCACCCCTCCCTGTCCACCTACGAATAAAGGGTGGCTGTAAAAAAATGAAATTTTTAAAGGTGTACTTCCTGTTATGTGGAAGAAAGACTTCGACCATTTTATTATAAAGCAATTTTCTCTTTTCAAGTAAACACACACATGCACACATGTAGAAAGTTCAAATCTTCTACTTTACTTGGCAATTTTAAGTCTGTTATTTTCTGAAGCCTTTAATTAGCCATTCCAAGAGCATGACTATGTTTAACTAAGTTAAAGAGTTTGGAATTGTAAAGAAAATGAGCACTTGAGTAAAATATTTCTCAGCAAGGCAAATTTACTTCTGTAGAAGGGTGCAGCTTGCCCCAGTCACAATCGTAAGAACACACTGAGCAGGGTAGGGCAATGGTTTTTATTCCTAATGCAGTTCCTAGCACTTCTGTGTCCTTTATAAGAGGACTACATACATATTATGTACATATTTTATAATATATATTATATATTACGTATATATTTTATAATATATATTATATATTACGTATGTATATTAAAATGCTCAACCTTACTGATCATCAGAGAACTGCAAATGAAAACCATAATGAGATACCGTAGTGCACCAATGGCAATGGTTATTACTAAGAAGTCAAAAAACAACAAATGGTAGCAAGGTGTTGTTTCAAGGGAATGCTTATACACTGTTGGTAAGAATATAAATTACTTCAGCCACTGTGGAAAGCAATTTGGAGACTTCTCAAAGAACATAGAACAGAACTATCATACAACCCAGCAATCCCGTTTCTTGGTATATATCCAGAACAAACTGTTCTACCAAAAAGACACATACTCGTATTTTCATTGCAGTGCTATTCACAATAGCAAAGATATGGAATCAACCTATGTGTCCATCAACAGTGGACTGAACAAAGAAAATGTGGTGCATATATACCATGAATACTGCACAGCCATAAAAGAAAAAAAATTGTGTCCTTTGCAGCAACATGGCTGTGCTGGAGGCCATTATCCTAAGCAAATTAATGCAGGAACATGTTCATAAGTGGGAGCTAAATGTTGGATACTCATGGACATAAAAATGGCAACAATAGAAACTGGGGACTACTAGAAGAGGGAAAGAGGGAGGGGGACAAGGGATGAAAAACTAACTATTGGGGACTATGCTCAGTACCTGGGTGATAGGATCATTCATACCCGAATCTTCAGCATCACACAATGTACACAGGTAACAAACCTGCACATGTACCCTGTGAAGCTAAAATAAAAGTTGAAAAAAGTTATTTCAATAAAAACTTAACAGAAGTAAGTTATATATTACAGCAATATATGCAGTAGAAATTAATTATCATTAGGCTTATGTCCTTAAACCAAAGGTGAATCATATCAAATATGCAAAGTGAAATTCTTATTAAACCTCCACCAAAGTTCATTTGGGGCTTCATCTCCTTCTGGAGGAATTTATACTGTAAAAGCCTTTAAAAATAAATAGTTATAGAGACCTGTAATTTCTGCCAATACTCCAGCCAAACTCAACATCAATGAAGACACTACCTCACATTGGAGAGAAGTTATGAGGGGCAGGGAAGGGCTGAAGTCAGTGTTCCTTACCAATCTCTGCCTCCAGCCTTCCAAAGCCCCAGCAAACTCAGTAGATCATGATGTGGGATTGCATTATTCAAATGTATGCTACCCATCAGGGAATATTTTGACAGTATCTCAGGATCAAGTAAAACATGTTGGTGAAGTGCTTTACATTTGAATGAGAAAATGATAAATCTTTGTCAGCTATTACAATAAAATAACTGGAAGACATACCTACCAGCTTTTTTTTTTTTTTTTGAGATTGTGTCTTGCTCTGTTGCCCAGGCTGGAGTGCAGTGCCATAATCTCAGCTCACTGAAACCTCTACCTCCCGGTTTCAAGCAATTTTCCAGCCTCAGCCTCCCGAGTAGCTGGGATTACAGGTGCATACCACTACACCCAGCTAATTTTTGTGTTTTTAGTAGAGACTGGGTTTCACCATGTTAGCCAGGGTGACTTTGAACTCCTGACCTCGTGATCCACCCATCTCGGCCTCCCAAACTGCTGGGATTACAGGCATGAGCCACCATGCCTGGCCCATTTTCTTTACTGGAATAGTAATGTTTGTTAGTATTGGTCTAATGGCAATCACAATTACAAGGTAGTTTTCCTAAATCATCTGCCTCTTTCTATCTCTCTCTGTCCTTCCCTACCTACATTTCTACTTATATATTATTTCTCCTAGTAACATCAACATTACTCATAAACAAAATAATGTTTCTGGAACGTCTGTAATTAAGAGGAAAGATAGCATCTAGGAGTTGTATTCCCTTACCTGTCACACCAGCTTGGTTAATGAGCAGAAGAAACACAAGGTTTAAATGCTCAGTTGATAAAAAGGCTTACCTCCTTCCCTAGGCTTTAAAAAGTGTTGATTTTACACACTGGCAGCTGTGTAATATTGTCTAGGGGATATAGAACAGCATACATTACTGCAATTTTGGAGATCCCACCATTTAAAGACCCATTTCTTTAGGTCTGACACTTCTTGTTGGTGTGGGTCCCATTAAAAATACATATTATTTCTAAATCTTTGTCATTCTCCATCACAGTGATACTCAGAGGGCAGTTAGATGGATTATCAGCTAAATAAGTATCATATCCAAACATAAGCCACTGTGAGAGAACCAAAGTTACATACGACATATTAACTTCTTTCCCCAAGATCAGCCCTTGGAATTGGATTGAAGAAAGTCCCTCAGGTGATCAACATTTTAATTCTATACCTAAAATGCCTCATAGGAGTCCTTAAAATGGTGGAGTATCCTGTACATTGATCTTGTTAACTAGCTCTACAATGGCAGGCACAGCTCTTCTGGTTTCCATGAGACACAAGGGGCTAATTTTAAATTTCTTTAACACTTTTAAAAACCTGTGACTTTTTTTTTTTTTTTTTTTTTTTTTTGAGACGGAGTCTTGCTCTGTCGCCCAGGCTGGAGTGCAGTGGCGCGATCTCGGCTCACTGCAAGCTCCGCCTCCCGGGTTCACGCCATTCTCCTGCCTCAGCCTCTCCGGGTAGCTGGGACTACAGGCGCCCGCCACCACGCCTGGCTAATTTTTTGTATTTTTAGTAGAGACGGGGTTTCACCGTGGTCTCGATCTCCTGACCTCGTGATCCGCCCGCCTCGGCCTCCCAAAGTGCTGGGATTACAAGCGTGAGCCACCGCGCCCGGCCTTAAAAACCTGTGACTTTTTGACACTGATAAAGCATCTGATGTGCTTTCAAGGCACCCTTGCATCAGGACAGTTATCCTCTTTGTTTTTCTCTCTGTAATCATCACAGAAGACCCCTAACCCCTTAGCCCATTTGTTTTATTGCCTGTGGACAATGGGTGGACAAAAATAATGTAAATAAGATGAAAGAAACAAAATTAACTGTCATCAATATTTTACATTCAGTTTTTTATGGACCCATCTGTGTAAATACAGGACAAAAATAAACTTGACAGGATGAGAAGAAATATATTTCTTGTAGATTTGGCCACTAAAGACATACTTGAAGCAATTTTTGAGTAGTTAGCCAAAGTGGAAATAAATAGTTAACTTGTAGTTTGTTAAATATCTATAAATAACCAACTTACTTCCACTTTTCATGTTGAAAGTCATCTCTTACTCTGACCTACAGGAATGACATGTACACTATCTAAGTTAATATTATGTAATTATGTTAATCTAAAAACAAATCAGAGTTCATGGAGGCATAATCTGGTTTACAGTAGTCCCTAATCATTGTAGTTAGTTGTTAAAAGATTTAGCAATGAGTTTTAAGATTTATTTTTCAAGTTAGTCTATACAGACATAATTAATTTAAAATTTGTTTTATTTATATGATTTGTCTCCCTCATGATTCATTTTTGAGCCAGGCTTCAGGCAAAAGCAATGTTAGCTTGCCTAGGGAAAGCTCATTTAATTTGATAGTGGTAATTTTTTTGACAGCTGGTAATTTACTTATTTACAGCTTCCTGATTATGTTTTCTAATGCTGTAGTTACTTATATAAAATAATAATCTTCAGTTAAAGAATCCTTATT
>NW_026653299.1:0-14375 GCF_009828535.3 Hylobates moloch | reverse complement strand
ATTGCCTAGGTTTTCTTGTAGGATTTTAATGGTTTTAGGTCTAACATTTAAGTCTTTAATCCATCTTGAATTAATTTTTGTATAAGGTGCAAGGAAGGGATCCAGTTTCAGCTTTCTACATATGGCTAGCCAGTTTTCCCAGCACCATTTATTAAATAGGGAATCCTTTCCCCATTGCTTGTTTTTGTAAGATTTATATTTAATAGTAAAGTACTGAATTTTTTTCCAAAATTCAGAAATAAGGTAAGTAGTGCATTCTCACTACTCTTATTGATTATACTATTGGAAGTTCTAGCCAATTCACTAAGACAAGGGAAGGAAATGAAAAGTATACAGATCAGAAAGTAAGAAATAAAACTGTCCTTATTTGCAAATGCATTGATTATCTATGTAGAAAATTCTGAAGAATCTACAAAAAACTCCTAGTACTAATAAATGAGTTCCTAATGGTTGCAGAATACAAGATAAACATACAAAATTGTGCTGAAGTATTTGGACTTCCACAAGGAAAAGAAAAAAAAAAGAGCCTTAACCTAAGTCTCACACCTTATACAAAGATGAATTCAAAATAGATCACAGACATATATATAAAATGTAAAATTATAAAACTTTTAGAAAAAGAAAAGGAAACAATTTTTAGAATCTAGGACAAGGCAAACAGTTCCAATACTTAATGCCAAAAATATAATCTATAAAAGAAAAAAATGATAAAGTGGACTTCATCAAAATTAAAAACTTTTGCTCTATGAAAAAAGCCTTGTTTAGATGATGAAAAGACAAGCTATACGTTGGGGAAAAATATTTCCAAACCACATAGCCAAGAAAGGACCAATATCTAGAACATATGAAGAAAACTCAAAACTAAACAATGAAAACAAAATGCTATTCGAACATGGGCAAAAAGGAACGGATAAATATTTTACAAAAGAAAATACACAGATGATAAACAAACTTATGGAAGATGTTCAACATCATTAGCCACAGAGAAATGCAAATTAAAACCACAATCAACGAGACAACCCTGCAAACCCATCTGAAAGGCTAAAATGAAAAAATAATTACAATATTGAATGCTGATGAGAATACAGAGAAACTGGATTACTCATAAATACTGGTGGGAATGTAAAATAGTACTGGCCATTCAGGAAAACAGTCTGACAATCTTTTAAATATCTATACCTTCAATTACCATATAACTCAGCAATTGTACTCCTGGGCATTTATTTCAGAGAAATAAAGAATTTGTTCATATGAAAACCTGTACATAAATGTTTGTAGCACCTTTATTGTAATAGTTCCAAACTGGACACAACCAAAATATCCTTGAGTAAATTTTTAAGTACATTGTGGGACATCTACATCATGAAAGACTACTCAGCAATAAAAAGTAACAAACCATTGATATATGCAACAACCTGAACGAATAATCATACTGAGTAAAAAAGGCCAATCTCAAAAGTTTACATATTATGATCCACTTATACAATATTTTTGAAACGACAAAACTGTAGAAATGGGGAGCAGGTGTGTGGTTGCAAAGGATTAAGCGGGGATTGTGTGTTGAAGGATAAAGGTTGTAGCTATAGAAGAGTAACATAAGTTATCCTTGCGGTGATGGAAACGTCCCGTTTCTTAGCTGTGTCAAGGTCAGCATACTGTTGTGATGTTGCAGCAGTTTTGAAAGATGCCTGCATTGGAGGAAACCGAAAAACTGCATATGAAGCTATAATTAATTCAAAAAAATGTTAAACTAAAATACACACATGCAAAGTTATTATCCTTGTAAAGAGTTAAAATAATGTTTATAAGTAGTGTGACTAAGAATATAGCATGTAAGTTTGTGGTAAAATTTTGTCTAATTTAGTACTATATACCTCATTTTCCATAGGGTGCTCAGAAGCCAAGTTTCTACTGCTCTTTAGGGAGATTTGGCTAGCTATTAAGAGTTGAGATGCAAAACAAAAAATAAAATAATGCATATATTGTTACAACCTGGCCAAAGTCTGTAGCTAAAATTATATCCCACTTCCAAATTCAACTGTCTTTGGTCTTATATCCCTAGTTTTCATAAATCATTTACATTGCATGAAAATTATTGAAAGAACTTAAATGATTATTAAGGAGACAAGTGCTTAGTCTCATAATTAAGTTAAAATTTATTGTTCCCAGTATTTATAATCCTTTGATCATTGAGCAAGGCAATGAATAAGACAATACTAAACGTGGATGAGATTGATCCTTACCTTGTTTTGTTCACATGGCATTTACGTCCCTCCATTCACCCAGGAAGGAAGGAAGGCTAAGGCCTGACCAATAAGCAAACTGGAGCACCTATTCCTTTGGACAATGGTAAATTATGGTGCCATAGAATTTCAGAGATGAAAACTAACAAACTATCTAACCATCTTCTTATTTAACATGTGAGAAAACTAAATCCCAGAGGAATTAATGGATACTCTATGGTTAAATTAGCAAATGACAGAGCTTAATTTTTCATCTATTTAAAAAAAAATTTACTAAACTTATCCATACATTTATACTAAGATTACTTTTTGTTTCAGATATACCCAGAAGGACTGAATGAGAAAGAGGGAACTTGCCATATGGCAGTATTTCAAGAAATGGTTTAGCTGGGGAAACTAACAGTAAAATACTCTTGTCTATTAGCAAATCAAATCTAATGAGTGAACTCTCGGTGAGGTTTGGAACTGCCTGAGAATATTCCTGTAGAAACTGTGTCATCTTGCCTTCTGTGCCACTAGAACCTCCTATCTCTCCAACAGCTGCTTCTCTCTAATTCTTCACCATAGTTTTCTTTCTGCGGTCTTTTGAGGTTCTCTCCTCACTTTGCTTTTGACTTAAGTTCTCCACTCCTGACTCGCCCAGATCCATGGCTTCACATGCCACCCAATTAATCTAAAATTTGATTCTCAGCTTTGGAACTCTCTGCTGAGCCCCAGGTGCATAGAATCAACCTCACGAACATTTCAAGCTCATCACGTCTAAAACTAAACTCATTATTTTCTACTCTGTTCCCTACGTCTGCAGGTAACAACCAACCATTCCATTTTCCAGGGGAAAAAAAAAAAAAAAAAAAAACTTAAAATTACCCCAGTCTACCTTCTCTCGCCACAGTTGTATCTAATCAATACAATCTTCTTTCTGGCCTCATTTGCTTCTTGATTATTGTAATAGCAGAACTGGTCTCTGCGTCCTCTCACCTCCTCCCCTCACACTCAGAACTTCATCTTGTCTTTCTGGACTTCCCTACAAGGCTGCCAGAGTGATCTTTCTGAAGTGCAAATCATATCATGTGACTCCTTAGCTTAAGGTAATGTAAGGGTTTCACAAACCTTTCAGCCCAGAGTTCACACTCCTTAGCAGAATACACAAAACTCTCTGTGGATTGATCCCTAACTACCCATCAAGCCTCAACTCTGGACACTCTTTAATGCTTTCTTTCATAGAATACTGGTAGTTTCCAGAAGTTCTTGTATTTTTCAAACACCATTGACTGTGCACATGGTCTTCCATCACCTACCTCCTCTCCTGCTGCTCTCCCCCTCTGTACTCAGATTCCAGCCATACAAGCCTCTGTGCTGTTCTTTGAAAATGCCAAGTGTGCTTCTGTTTTAGAATACAGAGTTTCCATATTAGACTGCTTCATGTTTTTTCATACTCCTTTAATTATTCCATGCTTCTTCTCCCTTTGCCTGTAATATCCCTCTACCTAGCCCAATTATGGCTCTCTTAATCTGTATGTGAAAAGTCAGTTCCAAATCACTTTCTAAAGCTCTTGACGTCCTGACCACTTTCCCCAGGATAATGTGGATGTCCCTTGCATACCATTTCCTGGTACTCCCAGGCATTGTACTGGTGATGGTTTACCAAGCAGGTAACTAGCTCTTACTGTGACTAAAGTCACAAAAACAGTAAATGTTAATTCTATGGAAAAGGGGGTTTTATTTTTAGCATTTTTAAAGTAAATATCAATAAACCCTAGAATGCATTACTGTTATGGCCTCTGCTGTTTTGTCCACCTTTGAAAACAGATAGATAGATTTTTATCTATCAAGCATGATTATACAGTATTGTTATTTGTCAATGAATATACTACTACTCTTTTGTATTCATCCCTCTCTCTTGTTCTTTTTCTTATTTTTGTACTACTTCCCATTTCTCTCTTGCTTTTTCACTTATCACCTCCCTTCTGTCTTCTTTTTCTTTTTCTCCTCCTCTTCTCTTCATTCCTTATTAATTTCTCAAGTGCCTACAAATGTGTCTCATGTTGCATATAATAATTCAGAAAACAAAAATTGACATAAAATCAAATTCAAATATAAGGAGCTTAGAAAAATGGGGAGACAGTTGAAATATCTATTAGTTAGCATACATTAAGTTACAAGTATTAGAAAAGTCGTTCTTAAACTAGCTTAAGAAGCAAAGAAATTGATTATCTCAGATAGCAAGAGGTCCAGAGATAGGGTGGCTCCTAATTTGGTTACTTCAACAACATTGTCAAGAAATCAGATTCTCTCCTGTTTCCTCATCTTTATCCTTGATGTGCATGCTTTGTCTCTAGGCTGTTTCCCAGCATAGTTACAGGATGTTGCAGTACTTATATGTAAGTTACATCAAGACAGAATCACTCAGACACTGAATGCCTCTTCTGGCATGTGCTTTATACAATTTAGAAAAACAGTTTGAGAAGCACACTCAGCCAAATGTCTGCCACATCTCATTGATCAGTATTGAATTAAAACCTTTTATTGAGACATTCAATAAATTCTTATTAAATAAATTCATGGAAATTCCAACAGCTCTAAAATTAGAGTTTAAAAAATGATGTGCCAGAACTCAAGAACAATATTATGTTACCAAAATGTATTTGAGCAAATGAGCAGAGCAAGAAAAGTAAATTATAGGAAGAGATTTCCATCTATCTCACTGCACACATGGAGACTTAGCTGTTCAGAGCCCTAGTAGCCATTTTTATTACCATCTTGTCTCCTTTCCCCAGTTAGTGTATCTTTTTCTGTATCAAATTAGCCACAAATTATGTACTTACACTATAATATCAGGAAAACCAAAAAAACTGGCAGTTGAGAGGAGTGCAATAAAAGCAAATTGAATTTGCCCTCTTTGTAGAGTTGGTTACAAATCTTTTGTTTTATTATTAAAGTTGAAAAATATATATTTGAATGTCTTAAAACTCACAATGGTAATTACGATAGGAAAACTGAAACCTTGGAAATCTTTAGAGGATGAAGAAAAGGCAGAAAAATATAGTCTACATAACAAAAGAGGCAAAAATTTAACAAGAAACATTGTTACAAAACAGAAAATAAAAACAAAAAAGAGTACTCAGAAGTAAAATCAAATATATCAATTATTAGAGAAAAATTGTAAATTGCCTAACTCCATTCATTAACAGACAGATTCTCAGACTGGAAAAAGAAAAATCTACTCTGTGTAGTTTATGATAGAGTGATCATGTAGTTTATTTCAAAATCAAGACACTTTTGAAAATGAAAGGTAGCGACTATCAATAATTATGCATAGAAGATAGAGGTAAACCAGACCCCAGACTGTTCCAGGCAAACAGGGATATATCATTACCCTATTTATGAAAGATACACTAAATGAACACTAAAATGTTGAACATAAAATAATTGTTAAATATTTATCAGATTTTAAAACAAAGAATTAAAACATTTATATTAAACAAAATGATTTTAAGGCAAAGAGCATTGAATATCAGTTAAATGATAAATATTTATTGAGCATTCCCTATGCGCCAGGCACTATTCCAGGGACTAAAATAATAGCAACAAAGAAGACCAACACAGTCACTGTCCTCACAGTCTATATTCTAAAATCTAATAAGCCAATGACTATGAAATAAATTAAGAGTTCTCTGTCTGTCTTTTCTGCTCTTTTGCTGTAATTCATTTTTATCATATTAACAAGAGTTTTACACTGAAACTAAACAGAAAAAGTGGGGGGAAAAAAACAGGAGAAGAGGCAGGGTAGGGGAGAAGGCAGAAAAATCCTCAAGGAGTATTAAAAAATACTACTAAATTAAATCAAGTAGGAAATGTGAAAATAATATGTCAATTAAATAAGATTTATGCTAGTAATTTCAAGATGGTTCAATATTTTAAAAATCTATTAATGTACTGATACACATGAGAAGGTCAAAGGAGATGAGACATAAAACCATTTCCCAATAGTCACTGAAGAACAATGTTAATCAGGTTGAGAAGCAGAAATTTCCTAGCACATTTGTTGCAGTATTTAGTTGGTTAAGTCCACAATCCTTCATCTGAAGTTCTAAACACTGTTTTTTGTTTTGTGTTTGTTTTTGTTTTTTGGTAATTCATTCGAAGACAAAGCTGTGCTGACTTAAGCTAATAAGTAAATGGTAGAATGACGAAAAGGAAGTTAAAGATTGGCATAAAGAATATGATCACATCTTTGTAAAATTTAGTATGTGTGTTTGTGGCAGGAGCAAAGAAGTTGGTGGACATCTAAAATTTATCTCTAAGTGGTGGAATGATGTGCAGTATTTGCTTTATCGTTTGTAATACTTTGATTTTCTTTCTTTTTGAAATTGATCAATGCCTCACTGTGAAGTATGAGGAAATTAGCTCATCTGCAATTGCCCCTTCTCCACCTCCCCTCATTTCCCAATTTTTCTAAATTATATAGTTTTTGCATTAATAATATTTATAAAACATATGAATGTATATTTAAATCCTCAACTGTAATAAAATCTTCCGTGTCTATCTAAGACGCGTTTCTACAAGTGTTGTCCCACAGCAGCACTATATTATGGTGATTTTGGGTCCTACCCCATGCCTGAACCATATTTTCTGAGCTTGGGGCTACAATATGACCAAACTCAAGAAATAATAAATGCATATTAAAAGCATATGAAATGCAACAACTTGGATGGAACTGGAGGTCATTATGTTAAGTGAAATAAGCCAGCACAGGAAGGCAACTTCACATGTTTTCACTTATTTGTGGGAGCTAAAAATTAAAACCATTGAACTCACAGAGGTACAGAGTAGAAGGATAGTTACCAGAGACTGGAAAAGGTTAGGGGGTTAGGTGGGGGAGAGGTGGGGATGGTTAATGGATACAAAAAATTACAAAGAGTGAATAAGACCTAGTAGTTGCTAGCACAACAGAATGGCTCTAGTAAAATAATTTAATTGTACATTCTAAAATAACTAAAAGAGCATAATTGGATTGTTTGTAACACAAAGGATAAATGCTTGAGGTGATGAATGCTCCATTTACCCTGATGTGATTATTACACATTGCATGCCTGTATCAAAATATTTCATTAACCCATAAATACATACATGTACTATGTGCCCACAAAAATTAAAAATTAAAAGCTTAAAAACAATCTCTTTAAATGTTTTTCATGGACATTAAAATGTGGGGACCACTGGCCTATAGTTTAGACTCAAAAATGAAAATACCAACAAGCAACAATTAAATATGATGGTGGGTGAATACAATTAACTCGAGTTAAGTGACACACCCGAGCTGATTGATAGAATCATTTTTAGGCTTTATTTTGGAAGAAAAATATTTTAATGAATTACTATCACCATTTTCTCTGACAACTTCTTTCGTTGCTTAGTTGATTCTGAGTTACAAATTTCCTCCAAAGCTCAATGAAGAACAAGTAGGCTTGAGTGTCAAACTACTGTTTCTTTCCTGCTGTAGGTTCTCTAATGGACTAATTTTGGACTTATATTTTCCAGTAATTTCTTGAAGCTGATTGTATTCTTTCTTTACTTCCTCAGCTGTAATGATTTTATTTTAAGAGCATAGAAAATTTACGTCATCAAGTGGGAATTAAGAGAGAGAAAGTTATACATGTTCTATCTATTGAGCCAGAATTTTTCACATCTAGATGCATTGTCATCATGATCATATTTTTTAAAAAAAAATTATAAAATATCTGACACATACATGACTTTTTTTAAAGTATGAAAAGCCTGCAAGTAGCACAATATTTTCTTAAGGTAATAAAAAATATCAATCTAAATCAACAAAAGCTTAACACTTAATATTGAAACTGTAGGCTTAATATCAATCAAAGTCAGAAAAACAATAAATATAATTTTTATCACCACTATGATTTAATATAGTCTTAGAAGTTCTGCCCAAATCAATAAGATGAAACAAGAGGAAACAAGAACATCATTATTTTCAGATATTAGCCAACAAAAAAGTCCTACAAAATTAACTGAAATGCTCTTCTAATTAACAGGAGAAAATAGTAAGTTAAACATGGAAAAATAAATGTGAAAATTTTATTTTTTTATATTTAGCAGCAATAATCAGCAAAATGAATAAAAGTTCCTGGTCATCATAATAACAAAATGATAAAAATGCATAAAATATGAAATCATCATCAAGAAATATGTAACACTCATAAATGAACACTACAAATATTCAGAGTGAAATGAAAATGAGCTTAGTAAATGAGTAGACTATATTCTTAAATTAGAGAACAAAAATTCCAAAAATATAAATTTGCCTTTAAATTTATTTAAACTTTAAACAATTGCATTGAATACTGCTGCAACATTTTTTCAAGAGATAGGGAGGAATTGTTTGTATTAGTTTATATTATATATTATATTAGAACATATAATACATCTACAAAATTTTTCTTTTTTTTTGAGACGGAGTTTCACTCTTGTCACCTACGCTGGAGTACAATGGCATGATATTGGCTCACTGCAATCTCCATCTCCCGAGTTCAAGTGATTCTCCTGCCTCAGCCTCTCAAGTAGCTGAGCTTACAGGTGCCCGCCTCCACGTCCAGCTAATTTTTGTATTTTTAGTAGAGACAGGGTTTCACCATGTTGGCCAGGCTGGTCTCAAACTCCTGACCTCAGGTGACCCGCCTGCTTCGGCCTCCCAAAGCTCTGGGATTACAGACGTGAGCCACTGAGCCTGGCCTTACAGTAATTAAAACAACGCTGCACTGACATAAGACTTGATGGATAGGATATGCAAATTAAATGTAAATATTACCATGTTTAAGGATTTTCAATATAGTAATGGTACATGATACACTGATAAGGCCTAAAAACTATTAAATTTGAGAACACTGACTTGGAAAATAATCTTTAGATTCTTATCTCATACCACATATCAAAATATAAACTCCATATGTCTTTTCCAAACTCACTCCTCAAAAACGAAACTGTGTACATAGAAAAAAAAGGAAATGACTAAATATCTAATCTTAATCAGGAAATCAATAATAGATTTTTATTAAATAATAAATTTGAATACAGTAACTCTTCAGGCACATATATTTCAATATATTACAAAATTTTAGTGATAAACAGCACACTGGGAACCAGTATTGCAAATGAATTATATTACAAATGAATTATATATAGTCTTTATATATAAAAACCTCATAAAAACTGAAAAAAATCCTAAATAAAATTCAAATCTCGAATTATTTTTTTAAAAAATCAACTTTGCTAGTAGAGAAATTGAAACATTCAAAGCAATGATTGTGTAATTTTGCCCATAATGCTAATAATACATAGTTTTCAAGGTAAGATAATAAAAAGACAAGCCACCAGTTGAGAGAAAATACTTGCAAACCACAAACCTGTTATAGGACTCATATCCAGAAAATATAAAGACATTTTTAAGCTCAATAATAAACTTTTTTTTTTTTTTTTTGAGACAGGGTCTTGCTCTGTTGCCCAGGCTGGAGTGCAGTGGCGTGATCTCGGCTCACTGCAACCTCTGCCTTCCGGATTCAAGCGATTCTCCTGCCTCAGCCTCCCAAGTAGCTGGGACTATAGGCGCAGCCGCCATGCCAGGCTAATTTTTTGTATTTTAGTAGAGACGGGGTTTCACCATGTTGCCCAGGCTGGTCTCAAACTCCTGAGCTCAGGCAATCCGCCTGCCTCAGCCTCCCAAAGTGCTGGGATTACAGGCGTAAGCCACCGCACCTGGCAATAATAAACATTTTTAATGGGCAAAAGATTTGAACATAAACTTTAATAAACAAGATACATGGATGGCAAAAGAGGACAAGAAAACATGATCAAGATCATCAGTTATTAGAGAAATGTAAATTAAATCCACAATGAGACACGACTGTACACTTACTAGAATAACTAAAATTCTAGAGTGATCATAAAAGTGTTGGCAAGCATATGAAAAAACTAAAACTCATATACACTGCTGGTGGGAAAAACTTTGTCAGTTTCTTAAAAGTTAGACACATACCCACAATATAACTCCACCAGTTCACTCCAAGATATCGACCCCAAAGAAATGAAAGCATGTGCTGCGATTTGAATCATGTCATCTCCTCCAAAATTCACGTTGAAATGTAAGCCGCAATTTAACAGTATTAAAAGGTGTGGCAATTAAGAGGTGATTAAGTCACAAGAGTTCTGCCCGCATGCATGTGATTAGCACCTTAAGAAAAGGGCTAGTGGTTGAAGCAGACACTCTCCTACCCTTCCTTACCTTTTGCTTTGTGGGGCATCTCTTGAAAGGAGAGACCAGGTCCCTCACCAGACACCAAACTTGCTGGTAGCTTGATCTTGGACTTCCCAGTCTCCAGAACTAGAAAAAATAAATTTCTGTTCTTTATAAATGACCCAGTCAAAGGTATTTGGTTATAGCAGCGCAAATGGACTAAGAAAGCAAACTTACATACAAACACTTGTACACAAATGGTTATATCAGCTTTATTGGTAATAGCCCAAAACTGGAAATAATGCAAATTTCCATTAATAGGTAAATAAAAAACAAATTACATTCATATGCTGGAATAGTATTCACCAATATAAAGGGCTAAACTATCAATACACACAACAACATGTATGAATCTCAAAATTATTGTGCAGAACGAAAGAAGGTAGGTGGAAAAGAGTACGTAATGTGTGCTTTTTTTTAGGTAAACGTCTAGGTAACACAAACTAGTCTATAGTGATGGCAAATCATGATTGTCTAGGTAGGGGTGGAGAGAGGCAGGAGGGAAGATATTGCAAAAGGGCATGAGAAACTTCTAGGGATGATAGATATGTTCATTATCTTGGCTGTGGTGATGGTTTCATGGGTGTATAAATATGTTACACTTATCAAATTATGAAATTTCAAAACGTACCATTTATTATTTACTAATAATACCTCAATAAATAAATAAATAAATAAATAAAGCAGTGTAAAAGGAAAGCAGGATGGAAAATCATACCCACAGAATGATTTTGTTTTAAGAATACTCTCCTTCTTTCTCTCATACACATGCAAACACACACACTCAGCACAAGCACAGGCCAAGAAATGAAATTATAAAGAGATACATGAAAATACAAATAATTATTTATCTAAATGTTAGAACTTCAAGGTGTTATTTTTAAAGTTCTAATATGTTTAAAGTTCTTCTTTTACTTCACTGTGTTTCCCAAATTCTTTAAAATTTTGGCTTTTCTAAGCCTAAATGATAACTTCTATGAAAAATAAAATAAAATAAAATAAAATAACTTCATTGTCATCCAACTTCAAATATCCATATTCATTATAGCATCCATTTTTTATACATAAGTCATTATCATCAACCTTTTGTGTAGACGTTAATTCATCTTCTTGCTTATTACCCACAGAAGGTATATTATGGAAACTACTGAATGATTACCAAAATATATTGAATTTCACATAGTGATCATTTTGAGAAATGACTATTATGTTAAATTTATTTCTGTTCATTTGCACTCACTTTGAATTATGTGTCTATAGAGTATAAAATGTTATATGAGGGACCCAATTTCTCAAAATGACAAATTAGTTATAATATTATAAATTAAAATTTTACATTAAAATGTAATAAAATATCCAAACATAAAATAAATATTTAAATTCAAGTATATCTTAAATTCTAACAGCTCCTCCTTTCTTACCATACAAATGCAAACTCCTTAAGCTGGTCATCAAGACTGTCAGTGCTGTGAGCCCGGCTTACCTCCCACTGTATTCCAAAAAACATCAACCTTTATTGTCCAGCCCCACTGAGCTACTGATGCTTTCACAGTTCCTGCCTCTGTGCTGTACCCCCCCAGTGAAACTTTCTCCACCTCATGTCCTCCCCACATTCTCTGCCTGTCAAGGTCTTGTCCATTCTTCAATGTTTATCTAGTCCTTTCTTCCTGATATACTTTTCTTCTTATAAACCAGAAGTTGTCCACTCTTTCTCAGAACACCCTTCTACTGATGCCGAACCTCTAAAATGGCACCAAGAAGTAAGACACTCACTGTCATGTATGTGTTTGTGTGGGCATGAGTATGGGTAGATGTGATACATCACATTAACAGAATAAATAATAAAAACCATATGATAATTTCAATAGCTACAGAAAAGGCATTTTATAAAATTTAACATTCTTTCATGATTAAAAACTCTCAAACTAGGTATACAAGGAATGTTCCTCAACACAATAAAGGCTGTGTATCACAATCCTACAGCTAACACACTTAACAGGGAAAATGTGAAACTTTTCCTCAAAATCAGGAACAATACAAGATGTCCAATATTGCTACTTCTATCTAATATACTGCTGAAGAATTTAGCCGGAGCAGTTAGACAAGAGGAAGAAATAAAAAGCACTCAAATTAGAAAGGAAGAAGTTAAAATTTCCCTGTTTGCAGATGACATGATTTTATATATAGAAAATCCTAAAGACTCCACTAAAATACTGTTAGAACTAATAAACAAATTCAGTAAAGTTACAGGATACAAAAAAATCAACATATAAAAATCAATATCATTTGTAAACTCTGACTGTGAACTACAGTCATTTGCCACATAGTGACATTTCATTAAATGATGGACAACATATACCCCAAAAATTATCATGCTGTATTTGTAATGGACCGTTTCTATGTATAGATATATTCAGATACACAAATACGATTGTGCTATAATTACCTGCCATATTCAGCACAGTAACAAGCTGTATAGTTTTGTAGTCAAGGAGCAATATCCTATACAACATATTCTAGGTGTGCAGTAAGCTATACCATCCAGGTTTGTGTAAGTACACTTTATGACATTCACAGAATTATGAAATCATCTAACAACACATTTCTCAGAATGTGTCTTTGTCATTAAGTGGTGCATGACTGTATCTGAAAAATAAATCAAGAAAACAATCCAATTTTTAATAGCCACAAGAAAGAAAACACTTAAAAATAAATTTAACAAAGGAGATGAAAACTCTACACTGAAAACTATGAGACGTTGATGAAAGAAATTGAAGAAAATACAAATAATTGAAAAGATATCCCATGTTGTGGATGAGAAGAATTAATATGGTTAAAATATCCAGACCACCTAAAGTGATCTACAGATTCATTTCAATCCCTATCAAAATGCCAATAACATTCTTCATAGAAATAGAAAAAAAATCCTAAAATTCATATGGAAAAGACCATGAATAGCCAAAGCCATCCTGAGAAAAAAGAACACAGCTGCAGGCATTATACTACCTGACTTGAAAATATACTACAAAGTTATAGTAATCAAAACAGCATGATATTGGCATAAAAACAGACAAATAGAACAATGAAATAGAATAGATAACCCAGAAATAAGTCCATATATTTATAGCCACTGATTTTTGAGAAAAGCACCAAGAACACACAATGGGGAAGGACAGGCTCTTCAACAAATAGTGTTGGGAGAATTGAATATTCACATGCCGAGGAATGAAATTGGAACCTTAGCTCACACCATATGCTTTTTACAGAGGGGGTAACTTTTTACAGAGGAAGTAATTTTCTCAAGGTCACACAGCTAGTAAGTGGATTGAACTAGGCAAACTGACTCTGGAGTTTGAGTTCTTAACTAGTATTTGATTCTACTTATTACCAGACTTTGACAGAGAATGCCCAGATTCTTTCTTTTTGCTCTGAGTTACTAAATGACTTTTATATGTTATAAAGGAATGATATGTACCTTGATTGTAGTTTTATATGTTGCACTAAGAGCATACTCTAAAGTGGCTTTCATAAAGATGATTACAAATAATATAGACAGGGCCAGGCATGGTGGCTCATGCCTGTAATCCCAGCACTTTGGGAGGCTGAGGCAGGCGGATCACAAGGTCAGAAGATCGAGATCATCCTGGCTAACATGGTGAAACCCCATCTCTACTAAAAATACAAAAAATTAGCCAGGCATGATGACACGCACCTGTAGTTCCAGCTACTCAGGAGGCTGAGGCAGGAGAATTGCTTGAACCCGGGAAGTGGAGGTTGCAGTGAACCGAGATCGTGCCACTGCACTCCAGCCTGGGGGACAGAGC
>NW_026653298.1:0-14389 GCF_009828535.3 Hylobates moloch | reverse complement strand
ATGGTTTTAGGTCTAACATTTAAGTCTTTAATCCATCTTGAATTAATTTTTGTATAAGGTGTAAGGAAGGGATCCAGTTTCAGCTTTCTACATATGGCTAGCCAGTTTTCCCAGCACCATTTATTAAATAGGGAATCCTTTCCCCATTTCTTGTTTTTGTCAGGTTTGTCAAAGATCAAATAGTTGTAGATATGCGGCATCATTTCTGAGGGCTCTGTTCTGTTCCATTGATCTATATCTCTGTTGTGGTACCAGTACCATGCTGTTTTGGTTACAGGAGCCGGTGGCCGCGACCTCGGGTCTGCAGTGGCGCACTCTGCACCTTAGGAAGGCCCGGACGCACAGGACAGGGAGCGGGCAGGAGGCAGGGGCGGCCACAGCAGACCGGGCAGGGGACGGGGGAGACTGCGGGGGACCCGGCAGGGGATGGGGGCGGCCGCTTCGGTCGGGGCAGGGGTCGGGGGCGGCCGCGGGGGTCGGGGTCGGCCGCGGGGGTTGGGGCAGGGGACGGGGGAGGCCGCTGGGGACCCGGCAGGTGATGGGGGGGGCAGGGGACGGGGGAGGCCGCTGGGGACCCGGCAGGTGATGGGGGAGGCCGCGGGGAAGCCGTCAGGGAACGGGGGCGGCCGCGGCGGTTGGGGCAGGGGTCGGGGTCGGGGTCGGCCGCGGGGTCGGGGCAGGGGTCGGGGGCGGCTGCGGCGGAGGCGGGAGGGGCCGGGGCGGTGCCAGCCCGCACCTCTGGAAGACGTTCCACAGGAAGCTCTGGTCGGGCAGCGCCCCGCCCGGGGCCACGGCGGTAGGAGTAGGCGGCCAAGGGCCGAGGCGCCTGCGGCAACGGGAGACCTCTCAGGGCGGCTCCGCTTCCGCCTCTGTCGGGGACGGGGCCTGGCGTTACCGCCACTTCCGGGGCCGCAGGAAATGCGCGTTGTCCGGGATCTTCCCGCGCAGACCAGCTGCGGGCGGGGCCGGGAAGGCGCTTGGAGAAAATGTCCCGCGCAGTGACCCGGGACAGGCAGTGATGGAGCAGGGATTTAGTTTGCCTTTTAGTTCGTGTATAAAAAAGTTTTGACGTGAATATGATTCCCGCTAACAGTCGGAAACTCTGGGCGGGGCGCGGTAGCTCACACCTGCGGTCCCTGCGCTTTGGGAGGTGGAGGCGGGCGGAGCTCTTGAGCCCAGCAGTTGGGACCAGCCTGGGCAGCGTGGCTAGACCCCATCCCTACAAAAATTACAAAAAGTAGTCGGGCGTGGTGGCGGGCTCCTGTGGTCCCATCTACTCCGTGGGCTGAGGCGGGAGGATCGCCTGAGCCTGGGAGCTGGAGGCTGCAGGGAGCCGAGATCACAGCAACTCCAGCCCGGTGGACAGCGAGACTCTGCAAAAAAAAAAAAGCAGGCCGGGTGCGGTGGCTCACGCCTGTAATCCCAGCACTTTGGGAGGCAAGAGGCGGGAGGATCACGAGGTCAGGAGATCGAGACCATCCTGGCCAACATGGTGAAACTCTGTTTCTGCTAAAAATACAAAAAAATAGCTGGGTGTGGTGGTGGGCGCCTGTAATCCCAGCTACTTGGGAGGCTGAGGCACAAGAATCGCCTGAACCCAGGAGATAAAGGTTGCAGTGAGCTGAGATTGTGCCACTGCACTCCAGCCTGGGCAACAGAGCGAGACTCTGTCTCAAAAAAAAAAAAAAAAAAAAAGCAAGTCTTTCAGCTCACAAAAATGGCTAAGTGAAAAAACAGTTTGCTGTAGAGGGTTACATCCTGCTGAGCTCCAGGGACCCAGCATAGATGTGGATAATTCCTTGTCCCCTTTACCATGGACGCGTCGATCTGAGCCAGGAGACGGGGGTTGTTCTGTTCCACTGCTTCCAGGCACTGCAGCATGGCCGTGACGTGAGCGTCACTTAGCAGGAAGGCAGCATCTGGGGAGAGAAAAGCTGCCACAGTGATAGAGCCCAACAGGGAGCCTTGAGAGAAGCTTGAGGAAGGAGAAAGGGAGGGGTAAGGATGAATGAGGAGGAGGGTGAAGGGAGATCAGAAACAAAGTAGAGGAGAGGCTGAAGAACGCGAGGTGCAGCAAAGTGGCCGGGACAAGAGGCTTCAACGTCAGAAAAATCCAGATTTGAATCCTGGCTCTGAGTGACTTTGGCCAAGTCGCCTAACCACCTGGAGCCCTGTGGATTGGAAACAGTAGCACCAATGCCCAACTCTCAGGGCTGCTGTGAAGATACTGGACAGCAGTGACGGGCATGCAGGAAACTCCTGGTAAATGGTGGCTATTCTTACGGCTTGTGTGTGTGGCCGTAGGGGACGACCTTAACGTAAAGTTGGATTGTGTCTTACTTGGGAGGTGAGAGGTAAGTCTGGATATATGTTTCTGAGTAGAATCCCTATGGCATCAAGTGAAAAACAGGAGGCCCTGCCAGGCACAGTGGTCACATCTGTAATCCCAGCACTTTGGGAGGCCGAAGCGGGCAGATCACCTGAGGTTGGGAGTTCGAGACCTGCCTGACCAACATGAAGAAACCCCATCTCTACTAAAAATACAAAATTAGCTGGACGTGGTGGCGCATGCCGGTAATCCCAGCTACTGGGGAGGCTGAGGCAGGAGAATCGCTTGAACCCAGGAGGCGGAGGTTGCAGTGAGCCGAGATCACGCCATTGCACTCCAGCCTGGGTGACAAGAGCGAAAGTCCATCTCAAAAAAAAAAAAAAGAAAAATAGGAGGCCCTGGTAGTAGAGGGACAGGATAGTGAGGTGGGTGACAACGAGCAAGCACAGACAACAACCCTAAGTGGCCTCCACCTACCTGTGTAGAATTTTCTGATATACTGTCTATCCCCGAGCAGGGGCCGGAGCTGGGCTGAGAGGCAGTGGCACTGCAAGCTGTGCTGCAGCCACAGCTCGGCAACAGCAGGTTCACTCACACCATCAGCACTGCTCTGGCCGTTCTCGTGCAAGCTGATGAACTGGGAAGCAAAGGGGTATGAGTCAAAATACACGTCCTGGTAGATACGGCAAGATTGAGGCCTAATGACCTGAGAACTAAATTGAGACAGGTAAGGGAAATGCTTTGAAAGGCTTCACCCTGGGTCCCATGTATGCAGGCGTTTTTGAAAATAACAAAACTTTTTTCCCTTCCCCAGAGGAGAAAAAGTGGCCTGGACCAATGGGTTTCCATGTTTTTTTTTTTTAAGCAAATAAAGTCGGTCCCTACAGGGATAATTAATTTCCTTTCCTCAGCTGATAGGCAACTTGACATATTCCCTCCTCAGAGCCTAGAAGATTCTTCTGACAGAGCTTCAAACAGTGAAGAGCCACAGCTCTGCCAGCACAGCCGCTCTGCTCTCACTCTTACCTTCTCCACGTGAAGGGCTGCATGGGGACTGAGCCACCGGATGTCTTTCACGAACTGCCAGTAATCAGTCTGGCGGCGGCACGCCTGCGAAGGGAACACACACAATGAGCAAGTCACGACCATTCTGGACCAGATCTAGTTCTAGGGTTGGCATTCAGAGACAGGAAAAGGACCACAACCTTCCCTTGCCTCATCAAAGGTTCTTAGCAGCAATCAAAGGAATACACACAGAGGCCAGGGGTGGTGGCTCACACCTGTAAACCCAGCACTTCAGGAGGACTGCTTGAGTCCAGGTAGACTGGCCCATCTCTACAAACAATTTAAAGCTTACCCCGAGTGGTGGGACATGCCTTGGTCCCAGCTACTCAGGAGGCTGAGGTGGGAGAATCACTTGAGCCTGGGAGGTCAAAGCTGCAGTGAGCCATGATTGTGCCACTGCACTCCTGCCCGGGCAACAGAGTGAGACCCTGACTCAGAAAAAAAAAAAATAGGAATACTACACTTGACATGTTTACCCTTTTAAAGAATAATTGTTAAAGATGATTTTAATCATTCTTTTGAACAGGTAATATATGCATATGATATACAAGGTTTACAGTAAAAATAATGTTTTCTTTTTCTTTTTCTTTTTTTGAGACAGAGTCACTGTGTCGCCCAGGCTGGAGTGCAGTGGCGTGATCTCAGCTCACTGCAACCTCCACCTCCCAGGTTGCAGCGATTCTCATGCCTCAGCCTCTGGAACAGCTAGAACTACAGGCACACGACACCACGCCTGGCTAATCTTTGTATTTTTAGTAGAGACGAGGTTTTACCATGTTGGCCAGGCTGGTCTCAAACTCTGAGCCTCAAGTGATCTGCCCGCCTTGGGTCATTTGTGTTGGGATTACAGGCATGAGCCACCGTACCCGGCTGAAAATAATGTTTTCTACTCCTTTCTCTCTACCGTTCTGTTTTCTAAAAAATAATTCTTAAAACCGGTAAAGAGCTATTTGTTAAAAGCCAGAGCTGGATGTCTTTAGCCCCTACTGCAAAAGCAAAATCAAATACGGAAACATCTACTTTTCCACGCCACCCAGGTCAGGAAAGAGCTGTGGAGGCAAAGAAATGCCCAGACCGGATGAAATGGTCTCGCACTGGGACAGGCCTCAACATGCAAAATGTCTGTACCATAACAACCCAATTGTTGTTTTTCGATAACCTTTTCTGAGACTACTGGGTAGGGATTAAAACTAAAATCTAAATAATTAAAAATATATAGAGCTAGCACAAGTATCAAGAGACAGACAAGGCCAGGCACGATGGTTCACGCCTGTAAGCCCAGCACTTTGGGAGGCCGAGGCGGGCGGATCACTTGAGCCCAGAGTTTGAGACCAGCCTGGGCAACATAGTGAAACCTCATCTCTACTAAAAATCCCAAAAGTTGGCCAGGTGTGGTGGCACTTGTCTGCAGTCCCAGCTACTTGGGAGGCTGAGGTGGGAGGACCCACCAGAGCCCAGGAGGCAGAGGTTGCAGTGAGCCGAGACCGTGCTACTACACTCCAGCCTGGATGACAGAGAGAGATCCTGTCTTAAAAAACAAACAAAAAAAGAGACAAAGACCAATCAATGGAACAAAATAAATAGCCTGAAAAAGACCTTAAGATATATCAGAACTTAATACATGATCTAAAACCACCTCAACAGTCAGAGGTGCTTCTTTCTAAAAAGTCTTTCTTCTCGCCTCTACGCTGGGAGGGTAGAAGTGAGAACCGGAAATGTCACATGTGCAGGCTCTTTTGACAATAAACATCATGAAGACCTTTAGTATTCTGGTGGTAGTGTGGCAGGGATTCTGGTATCTGGTTGAGTGGATTTTAAGTGGCCAGCCAGGGTTGGGCAGCCGTGGGATATCAACTCCAGCATGTCTCTTGATTATGTCATTTTTAAGTGAAAAGCATGTAAAATTGTGGCCCGGTTACCTTGTTACCAATTCTTTTTTTTAATTTTACTTAAAGTTCTGAGACACGTGCTGAACGTGGAAGTTTCTTACGTAGCTATACACGTGCCACGGTGGTTTGCGGCACCTAATTTCTTTTGTTTTCTATAGGAAGTTAGTGAAGTATGAAAAATTAAAATTTCATATTTATCTATGAAATATTCAATCCTCTAACATTCCATGTCTTCAACTGATGTACTGATAAACATGAAACAATATATAAACAAGTGTTTAACAGATTCCCTAGTCTTACCTCCAATCTTTCAGAGATTCAAGTTCAAAATTGCCCTGGCTAACCCAATTAACATGTAAGTCTAATGTAAATCATGGGTTCTTATTTGAGAAGGTCCCCTTTCACAAAAGGTATTATCAAGTGATTCCCAAAAGATGATGGTTAAAACTGCAATTCCAGCCATTCCATTTTTTGTTTTTTATTTTTATTTTTTTGAGACAGAGTCTCACTGTCACCCAGGCTGGGGTGCAGTGGCACCATCTTGACTCACTGCAACCTCCGCCTCCCAGGTTTAAGCAATTCTCCTGCCTCAGCCTCCCAAATAGCTGGAACTACAGGCATGCACCACCACGTCCAGCTAATTTTTGTACTTTTAGTAGAGATGGGGTTTCACCATGTTGGCCAGGCTGGTCTCGAACTCCTGGCCTCAGGTGATCCACACGCAGCGGCCTCCCAAACTGCAGGGATTGCTGGCATGCGCCACCACATCGGGCTAATTTTTGCATTTTCAGTAGAGATGGGGTTTTGCCACGTAACTCCTGACCTCAGGTGATCCGCCTGCTTTAGCCCCCCAAAGTGCTGGGAATACAGGCATGAGTCACTGTGCCCAGCCACTGCATTTTTTAAAAACCTCATTCCAGGTTTTGTTTGCTGAATTATCTTCCACGAAAGATAAAGAAATAATACTAGAAACTGAATAAGGAAACTTCACACCTCATCAACTTCATCTACTTTGTCCTTACAGAGAACAGAATGCCATAACAACAGATCATAATTTTTCTTTTCTTTCTTTTTCAGAGACAGGGGTCTCACTATGTTGCCCAGGTTGGCCCTGAATCCTGGGCTCATGTGATCCTCCTGCCTCAGCCTCGTAAGTAGCTGGGACCACCGGCACATGCCACTGTACCCAGCTCACAGGCCATAATTTTTGGTTTTTATTATTCAATTTAGTATAAAAATAATTTCAGCTTAACAAGTGTTCATGAAGAATTCTTCCTTTCTAGTTTGATTTTTCCACAAATAACATACATCGTGATTCAGTGTTCTAGTAAGAGCCATCCAGACTGAGTAATAAATTGAGCTTTCAGAATTCCCAATTTTGAATAATTCCCACTGAGATGTTAAGAGTTCTACCAGGGCTGGGCAGAGGGGTGCATGCCCGTAATTCCAGCACTTTAGGAAGCTGAGGTGGGAGGATCACTTGAGGCCAGGAATTGAGACCAGCCTGGACAACATCGTGAGATCCTGTCTCTATTAAAAAAAAAAAAAAATTAGCAGGGCATGGTGGCATGTATCTGTGGTCCCAGCTACTCAGGAGGCTGATGTGGGAGGATCGCTTGAGCCCAGGGCGGGCCGAGGCTCCAGTGAGCAGTGATGGCGCCACTGCACTCCAGCCTCAGCAATAGATCGAGAAGCCTTGTCTCAACAGGGGGAAAAAAAAAGAGAGTTCTACTAAAGTGATCAGCTTTTGCAATTTTATTCCATAAAGAGGTAAAGAAGCAGAGTGATGTTTTTTAAAAAGCTTATATTGGTTAAATTCATCAGTAAGAATTCATCTAATAAACAAGCTATTACTGGATACATCCATGTGGATGTTCAGATAGACATCCCAAATATCTGTCTTGAAAATGACCAGATAACTAAAACAATCACTGCAAATCCATTCTTCACACCACTTAATGCAGGAAGTGTTTTTAATGCAAAATAACACATCATTATATTTGAGCACTTACTTTCTGCTTAGCTGGTTAGGTCTCTTGAGAACTGCTACTGGTTTCCTCTGCCCTTCATTTTGTCTCAGAAGATTTGCCTTCCTTTTTAACACTGGAAAATATTGTTCCATATTCTATCAGAAGGCAAGAAACTATGTTAATCAAATTACATTTTTCTATATACTCTATACAATAAACATTTCTGATGCAGAATCAACAAGGATTGACAACTGCTTGAATGTGTAGATAAGGGAGACAGAGAAACAACTTGAAACTGTACAGTCTACATGACTGAAAAGATGAAAACCCCACATTATATTTAAAATATGTGAGGTACTCGGGGGACCCACAGGTGATGGAGAATCGTGGCTCCGGAACTCAAGAGAAGAATCAGAGAGCCAGAGATATTTAAAATATGTGAGGTGCTCAGGGGACCCACAGGTGATGGGGAATTGCAGCTCTGGAACTCAAGTTAAGAATCAGAGAGCCAGAGATATAAATCAGGGAATAATTTATATAAACATGATTTTTGATACTAATAGATTTTAAAAAGCCAAGTTCCAAAACAAATGCATGCCAAAAAAAAAGAAAAAGTGGGGAACTTATGACAGCAACGACGCTGGAGTAGACATGGTTAGAGGCGAAAAGTATCATAAAAAACAAAAGCACATGAAACATCCTCTTTTTCTTCCTCCACATGTATAAATTAAATCCATCATTAAAGCCTAATTCAGATATCCATATTGTCCATAAAGACTTCTCTAAAGTTCTTGACAAATATGCACCTTATCTTATACTTTATCTGGATTCTTCTATTAAGTATATGAGAAGTACTTCATAAATATCCATTGACTAAATCACATTAAAAAGTCTTAATTTGGCCAGGCACCGTGGCTTACGCCTTTAATCCCCACACTTTGGGAGGCTGAGGCGGATGGATCACGAGGTCAGGAGTTCGAGACCAGCCTGGCCAGCATGGTGAAACCCCGTCTCTACTAAAAATACAAAAATTAGCCAGGCATGGTGGCACACACCTGTAGTCCCAGCTACTAGGGAGGCTGAGGCAGAGAAGTGCTTGAAACCAGGAGGCGGAGGTTGCAGTGAGCCAAGATTGCACCACTGCACTCCAGCCTGGGCGACAGAGCGAGACTTTGTCTCGAAAAACAAAAACAAACAAAAAACTCTTAATTTTCCGCCAGGCACGGTGGCTTACACCTGTAATACCAGCACTTTGGGAGGCCAAGGTGGGCAGATCACTTGAGGTCAGGAGTTCGAGACCAGCCTGGCCAACACGAAAATTAGCTGGGAGTGGTGGCACACACCTGTAATCCCAGCTACTCGGGAGGCTGAGGCAGAAGAACTGCTTGAACCTGGGAGGTGGACATTGCAGTGAGCCAACATCGCATCACTGCACTCCAGCTTAGGTAACAGAGCAAGACTCTATCTATACATAAAAAACAAAAACAAACAAACAAAAAACTTACTTATATTTGAGAATGTGGAAATTTAGGTATTCTTTATGAATGGCAATGATTTTTATTTAGATATTAAATTTTTTACATCAGTCCCAAAGTACTACATAAAAACAAATAAAATTCTCTCTTAAGCTTATTCACAGAAATGTCAGTACAAATAAAGGAAAAGGATATCTAATCCAGGATTAAACCATCATCCTACCTTGTCACTTAGAGGTGGACGATTCATAGGACTAATTCCTTTTCGAATTCCAGTTGTTTTCCTAGCTGCAAGGCCAGTGATAACCCCATTAGGACGTCTCTTTCCAGGCATTACTCTTCCTCTACGATTCAGACTAGTCTTACCAAAACCTATAGGGGGGCAAAAAGAGAAGAAAATGTCAATTTAACAATTCAATTGGGAGGGTCACAGGATATTCTATTTCCCAAGGAAGGGGGAACTTAGGAACATTTATTATGTTATTATTTATGTTTTTTAAATTACATAAAATACTTCATTTTGAAAAGGCAACCTGCTGCACTGGGAAGGGTTCTGTGGCTACACCGGGCTGTAAATAACTAGAGGATTCTCACATGCTGCCTCTAGCCATGCTATTTTGTCATTAGTTTCTCAACAAGCAGGACAGTCTGTCTAATCTTTACCTGTGCATGATGGTAGATACTAACCCTATGTCGCTACTGAGTACTTGAAGTTAAGTACTAGTCTGAATCGAGGTATTTCAAGGTAAAATATTTCACTGATGATTTTCTATAAATTATATAGTGAAATATTTTAGATATTGGGCTAAATAAAATATATTCATATGTGCTCAATCTTTATTGAACAGTGCCGATCTGGAGTGGAATCACTATCTCATCTCCAATTTACTTATGACAGCACACTGCAATCTGGCTTCATTTTCAGCCCTACTCCATTCAAATTGCTTTTGCTAAAGTTGCCAGTGAGTGCCAATAGACACATTTTAATCTGTGGCATGTGACATTACCAACTTTGGTCTTCCATTATATATCTCACCTATTTAAATACTTTTTTTAGGCTGGGCACAGTGGCTCACACCTGTAATCCCAGCACTCGGGAGGCTGAGGAAGAGGATCCCTTGAGCTCAGGAGTTTAAGACCAGCCTGGGCAACATAGTGAGGCCTTGCCTCTAAAAATTAGTTGGGCGTAGTAGCACATGCCTGTAGTCCCAGCTACTCAGGAGGCTGGGGTGAGAGGATTGCTTGAGCCCAGGAGTTCTAGGCTGTAACAGAGTGAGACCCTGCCTCCAAAAAATAAATAGATTTAAAAATAAATAAATACATAAATAAATAAGTAAATACTTTTTTCTAGTTAAAAAAAAAAAAATAGGGGCCGGGTGCGGTGGCTCACACCTGCAATCCCAGCACTCCGGGAGGCCGAGGCAGGTGGATCACAAAGTCAGGAGATCGAGACCATCCTGGCTAACACGGTGAAATCCCCTGTCTACTAAAAATACAAAAAATTAGCGGGCGTGGTGGCGGGTGCCTGTAGTCCCAGCTACTCGGGAGGCTGAGGCAGGAGAATGGCGTGAACTGGGAGGTGGAACTGGCAGTGAGCCGAGATCGTGCCACTGCACTCCAGCCTGGGCGAAGAGCGAGACTCATCTCAAAAAATAAAAATAAAAATAAAAAATAAATTGGGAGTGCCTCTGAACCTATTCTGGTTCAGGGGCTGCCCGTAAAAAAAAAAAAAAAAAAAAAGGTAAATTAAAAAATAAACATGTTCACTGCAGAATTCCTAGAAACACATAAAGTACAAATAAGAAAATAAACATCACCCATCAGCCTACCACCTAGAGATGACCACTAACATTCTGTCTTTCTAGTCTTTCTTTTACTTGTATACATATATTTTAAAAGTTAACATTTTTGGTTTTAACTATTTTTAAGCAACTCGTGACTATCACCGGTAGTAATTCTCAATTTTATAGTAGTGCCTCAATTTTATAGTAGAAGGTGAACTGAGTCAATGTTTCGGCAACTATACAACTCTACATACTATTTTGTAGCCCTACGTTAATCCTGTACTGCAGGCTGGGCATGGTGGCTCATGCCTATAATCTCAGCACTTTGGGAGACCGAGAAGGATGGATTGCTCGAGCCCAGGAGTTCGAGACCAGCCTAGGCAATATGGCGACACCCCGTCTCTAGAAAAAATACAAAAATTAGCCGGGTGCAGTGGCGCGCACCTGTAGTCCCAGGTAATAGGGAGGCTGAGGCAGGAGGATCACTTGAGCCTGGGAAGCAGAGGTTACAGTGAGCCAAGATCACACTGTACTCCATGCTGGGGTGACAGAGCAAGACCCTGTCTCAAACACACACACACACACACACACCTATATTGTGAAAATATTATCCCATGTTTTTGACATCCTTTTACCGCATTACTTTTTAATATGCCATACTTGATCCAACCAACTTTCATCATTTCAGTTAGTTCTAATAATAAATAATATCACAATAGAACCACGGATATATTTTTAAACACATCCATGATTATTTTCTGAAGATGTAAGTTTCTAGAAGGTGAAATGCTAGGTTAAACAGTAAAGCAAACTCCTTTTTTTTGAGACACAGTCTCACTCTGTCGCCCAGGCTGGAGTGCAATGGTGTGATCTCAGCTCACTGCAACCTCCACCTCCTGGGTTCAAAGAATTCTCCTGCCTCAGCTTCCCGAGTAGCGGGGATTACAGGTGCCTGCCACCACACCCAGTTATATATATATATATATTTTTTGAGATGGAGTCTCGCTTTGTTGCCCAGGCTGGAGTGCAGTGGCGTGATCTCGGCTCACTGCAACCTCCGCCTCCCGGGTTCATGCCATTCTCCTGCCTCAGTCACCCGAGTAGCTGGTACTACAGGGGCCCACCGCCACGCCTGGCTAATTTTTTATATTTTTAGTAGAGACAGGGTTTCACCATGTTAGCCAGGATAGTCTTGATCTCCTGACCTTGTGATCCACCCGCCTCAGCCCCCCAGAGTGCTGGGATTACAGGTGTGAGCCACCACGCCCGGCCTATTTTTGTATTTTTAGTACAGACAGGGTTTCACCATGTTGGCCAGGCTGGTCTCAAACTCCTGACCTCAGGTGATCTGCCTGCCTCAACTTCCCAAAGTGCTGGGGTTACAGGCGTGAGCCACCACGGCTGGCTTAAAGTTTTTAGTTTTTAAATCAAATTATTGCTGCCCTATGTGTGGTTTCCTTCTAAAATTGCAACTAGGTGAAGATTAAACCATATTGGGAAAAACTGTACATTAAAATTAATTCCAATATACAATGACTTGCTATTTGTGTTAAATAATGTGACAGCTACCCTTCACTGTGCTAGGCACTGTGCTGAGTACTATAATTTGTATGATAATCTGATAAGACTGATGCTAACGATCTTCCTTGAGAAAGGAAGAAACTGGAAAATATTCCAAAAGAATAAGTGAGCTTGTAGGGCAAAAAGAAAAGATTAAAAGGAGGAGGAACCCATTATTATACCAAAATTTCAGGACTAGATGAGAAAGACTGACAAGAAACTCTCATAAATAGGAATCAAATGGATTAAAACAAGATCTTAAGTATGAAATAAGGTTGGGCACCGTGACTCACACCTGTAATTCCAACATTAGTGAGGCTGAGGCAGGTGGATCATTTGAGGTCAGGAGTTCGAGACCAGCCTGACCAACATGGTGAAACCTCGTCTCTACTAAAAATATGAAAATTAGCCATCAGGCATGATGGTGCACACCTGTAATCCCAGCTACTGGGGAGGCTGAGACATGAGAATCGCTTGACCTGGGAGGCGGAGGTTGCAACAAGCCAGGATCACACTACCACACTCCAGCCTGGGTGACAGGGCAAGACTCCATCTCAAAAAAAAAAAAAAGTATGGAATAGAACTCTATCCCTTGGCGCTTTCTATTGATAGTACAGTACATTGTTCCCATACTTATCAATCTTTCTGCTGTTTTTTTTCTCTTATCCAAGGTGTTGCCTCGCCTGCTTTTTTTTCTTTGGGGGGGGACGGACTCTCGCTCTGTCACCCGGGCTGGAGTGCAGCCGCACGATCTCGGCTCACTGCAAGCTCCGCCTCCCAGGTTCACGCCATTCTCCTGCCTCAGCCTCCTGAGTAGCTGGGACTACAGGCGCCCGCCACCACGCCCAGCTAATTTTTTGCATTTTTAGTAGAGACGGGGTTTCACCATGTTGGCCAGGCTGGTCTTGAACTCCTGACCTCGTAATCTGCCCACCTTGGCCTCCCAAAGTGCTGGGATTACTGGCGTGAGCCACTTGGCCCGGCCTCCTCCTCTGCTTTCTAATCAGGCCTATGTGATTTGTTCTCCCACCTTTCTACCTTTGAACAAACTTCATTAGCTGTATCTGTTTTAGCAATGATTATATTCTTTACCCTTTCATTGTCACACTACATAAAGATCTAAGTTTAATGTTTATCTGGCTTAAGTTATTTTTAAAAGGATGAAACTGGAACACAGGAAAGTTGTTTAGTAATAAGACCCATTTGCTATATCAATAAAATATCTTATATATGTAAGAAAAGCACTAAAATCAAGTAGATGAGGACAGCCTGCCTTAACAGGCCTTAAAACAGGAAGAACAAATTGCCAGACTAAAAAATGGCTCATCTTCATTCATAAATACAAAACAAAATGGCAATCATCTTTTTTGCCTATCAAATTAGTCAAATTAAGATTTATTTAAAATGTATGGAGTCTCTTCAACAATGGTGCTGAGACAACTGGATATCCACATGCAAAAGATGAAGGTCTATAGACCCCCATCTCACATTATATATAAAAATTAACTCAAAATAGATTAACAACCTAAATAGGAAATTTGAAAACATAAAACTCTTACAAGAGAACATAGGGGTAATCTTTGTAACCTTGGATTTGGTAATGGACTCTTAGAAATCATAAATGATGAGAGAAAAAAATCAATTAGACTCTAACAGAATTAAAACCTTTTGTGCACCAAAGGGCATTACCAAGCAAGTGAAAAGACAGTCTATACAACTGGAGAAGATATTTGCAAATCATACACCTGATAAGGGTTTAATACCCAGAACATTTAAAGACTCTTACAACTCAACAACACAAAGAAAAACAACCCAATTAACGAATGTGTGAAGAGCTTGAATAATTTCTGCAAAGTACAAGTGGTCAACTAGCACATGAAAAGATGCTCAACATCATTAGTCATTCGGGTAATACAAATAAAAGCTATCATGAGAGATTACCTCATCACTACAAGGGAAGTTTCTAACTAAAACAAAACAAAAAAACAAAGTAACAAGTGGTGGCAAGGATGTGGAGAAACTGGAACTCTGGTACAATGCTGGCAGGAAATGTAAAATGGTACAGCTTCTGCGGTTTCTTAAAAACCAACCATAGAATCAGCATCTCATCTAGCAATTGGGTAGGTAGATATGCACTGGGTAGGCATATCCCCACAAGTGACAGCAAGGACTCGGACACTTGTATGCCAACGTTCAATGCAGCATCACACACAATAGTCAAAAGGTGGAAAGAAACCACGTGTCTATCAGGAGATGAACGGATAAACAAAACGTGATACTATACACACAATGGATATTATTCAGCCTTAAAAAGGAA
>NW_026653297.1:0-14389 GCF_009828535.3 Hylobates moloch | reverse complement strand
CATACACATACATATGTATATACGTATACACACATACACATACATATATGTATACGCACATACACATACGTATATGTATACGCACATACACATACGTATATGTATACATATATACACATACACACATGTATATGTATATACACATACACATACATATATGTATGTGTATATACATATACATATATGTATGTGTATATACATATACATATATACACATACATACACATATACATATATGTATACATGGTATATGTGAAAAGTTCCTCTTATATACATACACCCAAGAACAAAATTACTGGGTTGTGTACTGTGCATGTTTTTAGTTTTATTCGATAATGCCAATGTGTTTTCCAAAATGGTTATACTAACCTACATTCCATCAGCAGCATATAGATTGCCTGTTGTACTGTATCCTCACCAACAGTTGGTATCATCCGATTTTTCATATATGCCCCTCTGATGACAGTATAAAATATTTAATTGGAGTTTTAATGCCTGGTCTTTTAAACTTTAAATACATTGAATCATACTTCATGCATTCATCTCTATCTTGCTTCTTTTGCTCAACGCTGTGTTCATAGGATCCGTCCACATTGTTGCATGTGGAATCTCACCGTGTTTCTCTTTATTAATGACATTGATCATCTTTTCATTTTTTTGACCATTTTACTATCCTCTTTTGTTAAGTGTCTGTTCAAGTATTTTGCCTGTTTATCTACTGGGCTGCCTGCCTTTTTCTTACCGATTTGTAAGAGACTTTTGTTTTTTTAAAAAAGTCTGGAGACCAGTTCTCTGGTGGTTTTGTGTTGTAAATATCTTCTTTGGTATTCATGCATATCTCTTTAAAGCTCACAACAACTCCAAGAAATAAATACTTTAATGTCTATGAACAGAACAATCTTAGAGAAGTTAGGTGGCTTGTTCAAGGTCACTGAGCTTGTTAGCACAAGAGGTGAGAAATCAAACTCAGATCTGCTCAGCTTGAAAGCCTGGCTCTTAAGCACTCAGCCATACTGGGAACAGAGGCCATCCATCCCTCTCTAGCACTCTGTGGGTCTTCAGCCCCTTCTCCTGCACCTGCTTCTCTCTTCTCTCCTTGTCACTTTAACTTATGACTTCCATTTCCTGACCTCTCTTTGTATGGCCTTTCTTCTGACTCCCCAGCTCCAAACATTGTCACTCACTTGGGTTCTCCTTCAAACTCCATGAAGGACATCTCATCAGCTCCATTTGGCACTGTCCCCTTCATGGGCAGGCTTTCACCCCAGACCACGTCATGGCCATGGCTCAGGTACTTTCCCACTCCAAACGGCTGTGGCCAGGGTGGCAGAATCCCATGGTCAGCCTGCCTTTGATGGAGCTGTGGGCGTGAGAGACAAGGGTGCAAAGGCTGCTCTCTAAGGCAGGTATCTCCTCTGGATCTTCACTTTTTTGGCCAATCATCACCTCCTCCTTTGACATCTCATCATCCCAATGATAACTCCCATTCCATCTTTCCTCCAGGACACTGCCTTCTTCCTCAGTCCCCACCTAAGCCCACTCAGGCATCAGCTTCCATCAGTTCTGTGGCCTAAAAAACTGTTAAATGTAGCCACTCCTCTCCATGGCCAGCCACCACCTGAGTCCAGGCTACCATCGTCTCTCACCTGGACTCCCAAAATAGCTACCCCAGGTGCTCTTCACATCTAGTTTTCCATCTTCCCAGTCCATTCCCTGTAAGGCAGCCAGAGGCACCTGTTCAAAATGCCTACCTCATCATGTCAGATTGCATGAAATTCCCTTTGGCTTCTCCCTTCTCTTGGGATAAGGACCAAAACCCTCAAGATGAATCGCAAGGCCTTGCAAGGTCTGGCCCGTGACTCCCTCTTCACTCCCCACCTGGCTCTCTGCTCTCTGCCCCTAGGGGATCTGTTCAATACTGCTGATACACCAGGTTCCCTCTACCACAGGACCTTTGCACTGTCTACGCTGCCTGGAATGTTGAGGCTGCAAGAAAACATGTGGTCTCATCTGCACTCTCATTGAGGTACATCCTGAATGGTAAGAAACGTGGTACCTATCATTTAAATTTTCCATACCTTTTGACACAGTATTTCCACTTTTTTTTTTTTCTTTTTTTGCAAGACAGAGTCTCACTCTGTGGCCCAGGCTGGAGTGCAGTGGCTTGATCTCGGCTCACCGCAACCTCCACCTCCTGGGTCCAGGCAATTCTCCTGCCTCTGCCTCCCGAGTAGCTGGGATTGCAGGTACACGCCACCATGCCCAGCTAATTTTTATACTTTTAGTAGAGACAGGATTTTGCCCTGTTGGCTAGGCTGGTCTCAAACTCCTGATCTCAGGTGATCCGCCCATCTCACCCTCCCAAAGTGCTGGGATTACAGATGTCATAGTGAGCCAGCGTGAGCCACCACGCCCAGCCAGTATTCCCACTTCTCTGAATCTGTCCTTTAGAAATATGACCACGGGCTATATAAAAAGGTATGTAGAACAATTGTTTGCAAATCCTTATAATAGTGAAAATGGAAACAGTACACATATCTGTCAACAAGATACTAGTCAAATAAACTATAATACATCCACAGCATGAAATACTATTCAGACATTAAAAAGAATGAGGTAGATTTCCTTGTGTTCATGTGAGAGGATATCCCAGATATATGGAGCTAAAAAACAAAATTCAGAAGTGTGTGATTCCCCTTTTATGCTTTAAAAATACACTGCATGTATATTTTCAAAAGCTGCAAAAATATGCACAAACTGGTTGACAGTGGCTATGTCTGGGGAGGGACGATGAGTTAACAGGGCATATTTTTTCCTATGTTATGTATTTCAGTAATATCTGATATTGCTATTTTATTACTATAATTTTATAATCTGAAAAAATCTAATACAGTGAAAAAGATATGTGCATAATTAAATCTGCCATGTCTATCTTCTCCCTAGAATGTTAGCTCTATGAAGTCATCAAATGTTTCTATCGTATTCACTGTTATTTACCCCAAAGCCTAGTCAGTGCCCGGCACATAATATGTGCTCATTAAACATTTGTTAATTGAATGAATAAACAAATAATGAGCTGTTTCTGTGACCCCATAAAATACGATACCCACTCAGTCCTCCACAAACAGACCCCTGGCTACTTCCTCCCTGGAGTTGTACTCCATAGTTTAAAAAAGTTGTAAAAGTGCTTGACTTTTTTATGGCAGTCACATCATGCTATGTGCTGATACTCAGCTTCAGGGACTTCACATCAGTACCGCACTCAAGTCAGGTTCCCATTCTTAACTTAGGCAAATACTTTTTCTCAAACCCAAGTCCTGACTTCACAATTTGTCCCTGTTGAAGTTCATTGTTTTGTTCATGCCTGTCAAGGTATTTTGAAACTCAACCCCTGACTCTAACCCAATACACATCCTACCAGCTTTATATTGCCTGCACATTTATGATGCATTATGTTTTCTTCCAATTTAATTATAAAAAATGAAAATTGTACAGGGCAGAGCCTAGGACAGAATCCCACAGCCCTCCCTGAGCAATGATCTCCCTATTGACTTAGAGGGGTCTGGGCCTTCTGTTTGCTTCTCACACTCATAGGAAGCTCATTCCCACCTTGGAGCCTCTGTGCTTGCCACTCATTCCACTTGGAATGCTCTCCCTCCAGATGGTAGCTCCTCCATGATCTTCAGGACTCAGCTCCAAGGCTTTCTCACCAGAAAGGGCTTCCTACTACCTAGTCTAAAAGGATCCCCGTCCCCCATTCCACATTACCCTGTTTTGTTTTCTTTAAGGCACTTGTCAATCGCTAAAGTTACCTTGTTCATATTTTTCATTTACCTATTTATTACCTGCTCCTTCCTCCTACCCCAGTGTCAGTGGGGATATCGTCTGCCTTATCCACTGCTCCAGTGCCTGGAGCACTGTAGTCAGTCAGTATTTCCCATGTGACTGAATAATAGACAAAGTTGGTCAAATACCTTGACACCTACTTGTACTGTCTTCTAGACCCATGTCTCCATTTTACCTGCAAGGATGGTCCTGGGACTACTGTATAACACATTTTCTTCAAGTTTGGAGGAGTCAATAAACACAAATTTATTCTCTCATAGTTCTGCAGGCCAGAGGTCCCACACCTGTTTCAGTGGGCCAAAATCAAGGTGCCAAAAGACCTCACTCCTCCAACAGCTCTGCAGGGAGAATCTGTTCCCCACCTCTTCCAGTTCCGGCTGGCTGCGGTGTTCCTCGGTGTGTAGCTGCCTCACTCCAATCTCCATCACTAGCATCTTTAAATCTTTCCTGCTCCATCTTTACATCGCCTTTTCCTCTGCGCGTGTCATTATTTCTCTGTCTCCTTCTTATATAAGAATACATTTAATGGCATTTAAGGCCTAACTGGCTAATCCAGGATAATCTCTCCAACTCAAGATCCTTAACTTAATCACGTCTACAAAGCCTTTACCAAATAAGGTAACATTCATAGGTTTCAAGTATTAGGACCTGATATCTTCAGGGGCCACCATTCAGCCCAATAGAGGTTATTACTCATTTGGTGAAATGCCTTTGGAAAACTGAGACATACGATGTGTCCAGATTTCTCTTTTCCACCTCTCAGGTAGGGCCTGCCACAAAGGAGAGCTCTGTAAATGCTTCTTGAATGAGTAGATGAATAGAAGATGTTGTTCCACTCTATCATTCCCCACCCCAGCCCTCAAAAAGAGGAAAGAATGGGTCTATGACTCCTTTAGCATAACTGGTTTCCCCAGTTCACAGACCCTTGAGAAGCTGCAGGGTTTCAGAAATGGGGAAGCTCTTCATAACTGGTGGCCATCTGGCACAATGCCAATACCTCTTGGGAGGGATACAGAATTACTGAATGAGCAACAAGACTAAAATTATTTACAAATGAGCTTTGCCCACTACAGAGGGTGTGGGCTTTGCTCACATTTGATTTCTCTCTCTCCCCAGCACTCTGAAGAGGGTTGTATTGTAGCCAAATTAGTTCTTTGGCTACTGAATAGGAGGATGGGAGAGGGAGACCAAATGGCACTGGATAGACATGAGGAAATTAGTTTATCTTCTCCAAATAGAAGGGACCCCTGATGCACTTCATATAAAAGTACAGCATCTTGGGAGGAGGCCAATCAAACCCCTAATAGGGTCATTTCATAATAAAAACTATTCTCAAGCCCCTGGTCTGGACCCCAGAGTTGGATCAGAAACCTGGTTCTCTGCTGTCGAAACAGGTTATTCTACAGTTAGCATATTTATTGCTCTTTCATAATTCCTTATCAAAACCAAACATTTACTCCTTGGTGCTCATCCCCAAGACACCCCACCCATGATGGAGTTCTCTTGAGGTATCAGATAATGGGGTTTGGCACCCTGAGACTGCACCTGGGGTAGATCCCAGGGTCCCCACTGCGAGCGCAGGGGGAAAGGCTCTGAAAGCTGAGGGCCGAGGTGAGTCGCCCTATCTCAGCATCATGGTGGCGCTGTAACAGTGCTCAAGACCTCCCCTCTCTCAGACCACAAGAAAAGGGACTCTGATGGAAGCAGGGGTGAGGCTGAGGACAACTAAGTGGACTACTATAAGGTAGTCTACCTTATAATAGACTATAAGATGGACAGAAAGAGGAGATTCTCTTCTCTCCCTACCCCTGGTGTAAGCAATGAGAAGGCCAAACAGGCATAGTAAAGGGCCAGGGGCAAAGCAGGATGCTCAAGTCTACCTTCGAAGACAAAGAAGAGGTTTTTGAGATTTACACATGGTTCAAGCCAGCACACCAGCACAGGAGCTCAGATGCAAACTCAGGCACAATGGTCCTAGCTAGAGCGGGATGTGCACTTGTGGGGCACGCCCTCCTGACCATGGTGTAATAACTCTGCTGTGAAGCCTGGGGACACCATTCCACGGAGAGCTGCTTGCTTTGGGGGAGCTACAACAGGCTGTAGCATTTTCTTGACTATGTATTAGAATCCTGGGTTGGTGCCACAGTTTTCTGGAAAACACATCAGTGCAATTATAAAGCACATCAATGGGACAATATGATATATTCAGCAACATTCTCAACAAACTAGTGCCTTTGACTCCCATTATAGCCTTCTATTATACAAATAGAGGCATGTGTGTTTTGTGGTTGAGGAGAAGAATGCTCATCACTAGTTCTTACTTGCAGTGACTTATCTGTGAATTTCTAAAGTGGCTAAACCCCTTCTGAAGGATATAATGAACCACGGAAATGGAAACAAAAATTATCTCACCTATGTGCAATGCCCATACTATGAAGTTTGAAACAAGGAGATCAAGGGTTTTAGAGCATCAGATAAGACTGTAAAAGTTTCACAGGTTAATTTTGTTGCAAACCTGGTCCTTTTAAAAAGTACAAAACTCTATAAAGGAAGAGACTGATAGATATAACTGTATAAAAAGTAAAGACTTCTGAATCTGCATAAACCTACCTTATCTGTATACACATAAATCTACCATAAATAAAGTTAAAAGACAAATAGCAAGTCAGGAAACAATCTTGCAATTTATAACATAAAGGGATATTTTATTTAAAATATTAAGAGCTTTCACAATTTATTAAGAGAAAGGTGAACACTCTAAAAGAAAGGTAGGCAATTTACAAAAAAATGAAATACAAATCATCAATAAGCAGAGATACAACTGAAATAAGCTGGAGATGAAATTCTCTCCTCAGACTGAAAGATGAAAAAGAATCATCCACACAGCACCTATGAGGCCATGAGGAAATGGGAATTCTCATACACCCTGGCAAAGTTTGGCAATTTCAAAATTGTAAATGTGCATCCACTTTGACTTGGCAATTCCATTTACAGAAAAACATCCTAAAGAAATAATCATTGGCTGGGCACGGTGGCTCAAACCTGTAATCCCAGCACTTTGGGAGGCTGAGGCAGATGGATCACCTGGGGTCAGGAGTTCGAGACTAGCCTGGCCAACATGGTGAAACCCTGTCTCTACTAAAATTACAAAAAAAAAAAATAATAAATAATTAGCTAGACGTGGTGGTGGGCACTTGTAGTCCCAGCTACTTGGGAGGCTGAGGCAGGGGAACAGCTTGAACCCGGGAGGTGGAGGTTGCAGTGAGCCTGGGCAACAGAACAAGACTCCATCTCAAAAAAAAAAAAAAAAAAAGAGAAACAAATAATCGTAGATGTGCAAAAAGATTTAGCTACACACAACATTTACTGCAGCACTGTCAATAATATATAGAAATATTGGAAAAACCTAAATGCCAAAACTGGGGATTAGTTAAAAATATTATAGTTTAAGAACCAATCACTAGAATATTATAGTCTCTAAAAGTGATTATTTAAAAAGTGATTATATTGATCTATATTGGCTGTGTTATCATATAGTTCTAGATATTTAATATATATAAAGTGGCTTGGTTTGGAGATTGGGGATCTAAAGGTATATAAATATATTATTGATAATGCGTGGCATTACATATATATAAAAATATTAACACTTATTTATAGGCTTATAACTCTTATTTATGCCTTTCATTTCCTTCTAAAGTTTTTGCAGTGATCGCTTTCTGTGCAAGGGAAAAAATACAACTATTTCATAAAGACAGGATGCACATGTGGGCAAATACTCTTAAGCTGTAGACATCCTTTTTGGCCACTGACAACTCATAGGGTAAACAAAAAAGACTAAAGTGCATCATTTAAAATTAGGGTAGCCATATAATTTATCATCTAAACCAGGACACTTCTGATTCTGAAAGGGGAAGCTATTAATAATTTTACTGGGACAAGTAGCATAATCCAGGACTTCCTAGGCAGACTCAGCTGTTTGGTCAGTTTACTTAGAATGAAAATTTTATATACTCTGTCTACAAAAACGACCCAGTGTTGGAGTGTTCAAGGGTAAGCCACAAATGTAGAGACTACCCTTTTATCAGTATGATTGGTTGTGGTTTTTAAACATGCCAACCAGATGGTTAAAGGATCTTGAAAAGTTCGTCTTTCTCACCTAATTAGCTTGTTTGGATCGACAGAGCTCTAATTTTAGAGATTTGTTCTTGATAAAAAGTATTTCTCAAAGAAATATACCACTTGAGACCAGGCGCGGTGGCTCATGCCTGTAATCCCAGCACTTTGGGAGGCTGAGGGGGGCGGATCACCTGAGGTCGGGAGTTCGAGACCAGCCTGACCAACATGGAGAAACCCCTTCTCTACTAAAAATACAAAATTAGCTGGGCGTGGTGGCGCATGCCTGTAATTCCAGCTACCAGGAAGGCTGAGGCAGGAGAATCGCTTGAACCCGGGAGGCAGAGGTTGCAGTGAGCCGAGATTGTGCCATTGCACTCCAGCCTGGGCAACAAGAGTGAAACTCCGTCTCAAAAAAACAAAGAAAGAAAGAAAAAAGAAATATACCATTTGACTAAGAACACACTGTATTATTAGCTATACTGTGTCACATTGCAGATTTTAATCTTGGAAACACTGTGCAACTCTTTTAAAGTCTTCTTGATTCCAAACTTCCTGAGACTCACCTGGTTTCCACTAAGGACTTCATACAGGGAACTGTTATCTCTGTGACCTGAGGCTCTTACTTAAGATGGCCACTATTCACATCCTTCAGCCCTAGGTCACTCTGCCCACCAGCTATTTATATCCTCCCTGCCTTTCGCAGCGGGGCTCAAGTTTCTCCTCTCTCCTGAGCCTTTGCTGCCCACCACAGCCATCCGTGCTGCTCAGCCTCCTGTGACATTTATTACCTGCACATCAGATCAGCATCTTCTCACAGGCTATCCTGTTTCCTAATTATTGATTTCACACAATCTCCCGCAAACTAAATAAGCTCCTCGTGAGAAGCAACTATTCTTAGTCTACACCACGTGGCACTTGGCACTCGGCCAGGCAAGGTAAGTCTGTCAACCCCCCTTATCCAGATTATAAAGTGGGGGTTGTAATTCCTTTGTATACTCCACCTCCAACACAAACTGGGGTAGTAACTAGGCATTATAAGAGATAATTTTTTTAATTAGCCAAATTCCCTGAATGCCAGTGTATTTGCGTAAGTGGAAAAATCAAAGCCTTCTCAACTGAAGCAAGGCCTTTTCCTCTTTAAAACACCGTGAAATGACACACACTACAGATTCAGAACAAACTTAGAAGAGAACAAATCTGTGGAAGAATAGTGTCCCATGTGTTAAAAAATGGCTGCATAGGTACAAAGGATAAAAGCTTGGACAGGCTGTGTTAACATCTGCAATGCTATCACTCCCATCTTACAATATTTTACTTGTATTTTGATTCTCCCTGTAGAAGGCCAATATGGAGCTCATCCATTGATCAATTCCCCAACATTTGTGCCCACCCTCCTAAGAGTCCAGCACCTGCCATTACTTGGCATCGATTACAACCTAAGCAACGCATGTTGCTAAATCAATCATGGGTCAATCTATAATTGAAATAACATTCTTTGCACCTCCCCGCTGCCAAATTTATTAAACTAATATAAATGTCAATGTCTCTTTCTTCCAAGCCTAGCTTAGGATGACTTAAGCCCTAACTGAAGTGTGAACAACCAAAATTAGATACCAAGGCTCTTTTATTTATTCCATGACCCAAGGCACTATGTTTCTCACACACAAAAGAAACCTTGGGAAATCTGCCAACTCAAATGTATTACTTGTAAATGGCATCACTCTGCAATACCAACATATAACCACACATGTGGTTGGCAAGGGAGGGTGACTCCTTTTCCAGCAAAAAGTAAAATTCCCGGATGAACTGGTAACACATACAAAGAGACATCAATGACACCATTCTTTCTGCTAGTCCATCTAGCACCTGAGTGTGCATCAGGAAAAGGCTCACCTGCTTCAAAAAAACTCTACTTCCATCTGTTAGAAAATAGTCTTTATACTCCCGATTTTGTTAGAATAAGCTACTTCACTGCCATCTGCCAGAAAAATTATCATAATAAATCTCTGATGTCTGTGAACGGTGACTCCTTAGAAGGGACACAATTGTACCGTGTACAACCTACACAGCAGTGCTGGCCAGGTGTTTAATAACTTTGGAATATAGTAAACCAGTAGGGGGGAGCCATGCTTTATTTTACTTCCCCTCTGAGCCTCAGTTTCATCATCCATACATTGGCAATAATCAGAGCTATCTAGTATCAGTGTCTTAGCACTGATCAGGCTTCCTATTGGAGTAGGAAAGCAATGGTTTGTGAAAGATAAGACAATAAAAGAAGACCACATTACTTCATTATTACATAATAACTATACCCATAAGACAGACAGCTCACATTCTCTTTGACTCTACAAATATCATTCACCCAATTACGTAATTTAGGTCTTCATATATTGAAAGTGAAAAGACTTCGGGATTTTTGGTAGTGATGATGGGTCTCGCAGCTCCCACCACACTCTTACTAGATTTCTGATCGAAGAAGTCCACGATGGCAAGGTAGTTGGTGAGAGTTAGGCATTTATTATCTAGGAATGAAAAAGAAAAAAAAAGAAAACCTAAAATTAACTGGCCTACATCAGGGTTTCTCTCGATCTCATCACTACCATTTTGGACATGATCAATCTTTGAGGTAGGGGCCGTTCTGTGCATTCCAGTGTAGGAAGTTTACCAGCATCTTTGGCTTCTACCCACTAGATGTCAGTAGCACCTTCACCCCCAAGTCATGACAACCAAAAATGTCTCCAGGCATTGCCAAATGTCCTTTGGGACCAGGGGGTGGCAAAACTGCCCACAGTCGAGAAACACTGGCCTACAAAGAAATTCAAATTTATGGCTGTAGCATCATTCTTGGGAAACAGCAAGCTGGCCTCCCACCAAAGGAGACCTGAACTTTAAATTCTACTATGAGTGTTCTGTGACTTTAAAGGTTCTAGCTTCTACTTCCTGTCATATAAATAAAACCCAGACTCTGGCCTCTCACTTCCAGGATTTCCTCCTTCACAGGGTATTAAAAGGTAGGGCTGGGGGAAAGTGTTAAGGACAACATCACAGCCCAGGCATCCCCCTCTGCTCACTTGGTACTTGGCTGCCTGCCGGATTCCCAGCATTGCCATCTTCTCTTGAATAATGGTGCTGTTACCACACAGGGCTGGCATGAAGCTGGATACTTGCAGCCTTCCTGTTGTGGCTCCTACAGAAGTATAAACTCATAATTTAGTTTCCCACAGCACAGCTATCGAAGGCTAGGTCATTTAATAAAAACTTGGGTAAAGTAAAAGAAATAACAACACAGAAAACCTTACAACTGGGTACTCGATTTGAAGGATTCCAGAGTCACACCTTGGTCATTCCAGACAGGTCCTCTTTCCAGATGCTGCCTGGCCCAGCTCCCAGCCCACAGGGTCCACCTGCTTCTCTCCCACCACCCAGGGAGACCTTCAGTCCCTTCCCCTCTGGGAAGCCCAGGGGTTCCATGCCCTGTCTCAGGTCTGCTGTCTCCCTCTCCTCCAGCCTTCACTTTCCATGGCTCTACTTTCTCTCTTTCTGGCCTGACGGACAGCTGGGAGCGTCCACATCATTCAAGAAAATTCCCAGCCACCACCCACAGAGGTTGGCCTTTTTAGAAACTTAGAAGACAATATCTCTCAATAATTCATTTCCCCAAGTCTGAGATATTTGTCTTGGAAAATCATCTCAGGGGTAGCTTCACCAAGATCCGAGCTGGCTGTAGTCACTGGGCCCATCTTTACAGCATCCTGTGGGCATGAGGTGAGGTTCTGTTTCCTATGATCTTCTAGACATGGCAAATGTTGAACAATGTCATGTATAACACACTTCCCAGGAATTAAAAAAAAAATTTTTTAGAGATAGAATTTACTAAATCTATAATGAAAAAGATTTTTTTTAGACCACAAAGCATATTATTTAAAGAAGAGTAATTAATTGGTGCAGGAAAAAAACAGTTCAAACAATGAACAGAAAAAGAGCTCAGAAACAGACCCAGGTGTTTGGAAAATAAGCATAAGAAAGATCTCTACAGAAAGGATAAACTATTCAATATATGGTTCTCAGGATACATGGTAACTGTTTGGAAAAAGATTGAAAATTAATTTTTTACCTCACATCATTAACCAAAAGATTCCAAGATCTGAATAAAAAACCAAAAACCTAAAAAGCATAAAGAGAAAATATAAGAAACTATTTTATGACCTTGAGGAAGTGAAGGTCTTCTTCAGCAAGACACAATAAACAAAAGGCCTCAAGGAAAAGCCTGAAATGTCAACTACTTCTAAAGGGGAGAAAAAGCGTGTGTGGAAAAGATGCCATAAACAAGGTCAAAAGAAGAAAAGCAACAAGCTGGAAAATTACATTATTTCCAAATAGAGAAAGATCCAAATTGAGAATACATAGAGAATTCCTACAAATCAATAAGCAGCTCTAAAAAATACCAATGACAAATCATCAAAGGATACTAATAGCAATTTACAGAGTACAAATACAATGAACATGAGAGGAAAATGCTCAAAAACACACCACAAATGAGGGAAATACAAATCAAATTTTTTTTTACTCATAACATTGGCAAAATTCAAAAGGTTTGAAAATGTGGAGCATTGATTAAGGAAATGGGCACATCTCTGTACTGCTAGTGGAAGTATAAATTACTCAGCTACTTCAGAAGATAATCTGGCAGAACTATTAAAATTAAAAATGCACATACCCAGCAATTCTATTTCTGGGTAGTAATACTTCCTCATGTGCCCAGGAAGCGTATATAAAAATAAAGATGTTGAATACCTATTTTTCATAAAAACTAGAAACCTAAATGTCTATCGACTTAACAGAGAAGTATTTGGGAGGCCAAGGTGGGTGGATCATTTGAGGTCAGGAGTTCAAGGCCAGCCTGGCCAACATAGTGAAACCCCACTTCTGGTAAAAATACAAAAATTAGCCAGGCATGGTGGCGGGTGCCTGTAATCCCAACTACTTGGGAGGCTGAGGCAGGAGAATCACGTGAACTCGGGAGGTAGAGGTTGCAGTGAGCCAAGATTGTGCCACTGCACTCCAGCCTGGGCGACAGAGCAAGACTCTGTCTCAAAAAATAAATAAATAAATAAATGAATAAATAAATAAAAATAAAAATAACAGATAAATAGACCTTGGAACATTTTATGGAATACCATGAAGCAGTTTAAAAGAATGAGGTATTTCCATACATAATGACATTTAACAGCACATGTGAAAAAAGAAAATTATAGAAAAATGTCCGTAAAGTGATACTACTCACATTAAAAAAAAAAAAAGACAACACACACAGCAATATCATCTACACCTGTAATGACAGACATATACAGAAGGTAAATGTCTAGAAAATGGTATGAAACATGCCTTCAGACCTGGGGGTACAGAAGTGACCACATTTGAAGGGGATATTTCTCCCTTATCTCTATTGTTTTACTAACTCATGAGGAGAACATGTTTATTCATGATGTATTAGTTTGTTTTCACACTGCTGATAAGGACATGCCTGAAACTGGGAACAAAAAGAGGCTTAGGCCGGGCATGGTGGCTCATGTCTGTAATTCCAGCACTTTGGGAGGCCAAGGTGGGTGGATCACCTGAGGTCAGGAGTTCAAGACCAGCTGGGCCAACGTGGTGAAACCCCATCTCTATTAAAAATACAAAAATTATCCAGGCGTGGTAGTGGATGCCTGTAATCCCAGCTACTTGGGAGGCTGAGGCAGGAGAATCGCTTGAACCTGGGAGGCAGAGGTTGCAGTGAGCCAAGATCCCGCCATTGCACTCCAGCCTGGGTAACAGAGCAAGACTCCATCTACAAAAAAAAAAAAAAAGAGGTTTCATTGGACTTACAGTTCCACATGGTTGGGGAGGTCTCAGAATCATAGCGGGAGGCAAAAGACACTTCTTACATGGCAGTGGCAAGAGAAAAATGAGGAAGAAACAAAAGTGGAAACCCCTGATAAACCCATCAGATCTCGTGAGACTTATTTACTATCACGAAAACAGCATGGGAAAGACCAGCCCCCATGATCCAGTTACCTCCCCCTGGGTCCCTCCCACAACACATGGGAATTCTGGGAGATATAATTCAAGTTGAGATTTGGGTGGGGACACAGCCAAACTATATCACACGATTTTCAAAATTCACTGTCAAGTTTCTTTTATGGAAGAAACAAATTTTTCAAAGAAAACAATAACAAGCAGAAATCGCACTCTGCTTAGTTTTAAGACAACTACTTACCTCATCATGCAAAGGCAGTTTTGTCTGCAACCAAACTGGATTTTGCAGTTCCTCTGCATAGGAAACGGTCTTTCAGGACCTTTCCTGAAGAAAGGTATATTTATGTATAATCATGATGTATATGTCAAGAGGAGGTTTTGGGCAGAGGTTTCAGACAGAGGCCTC
>NW_026653296.1:0-14394 GCF_009828535.3 Hylobates moloch | reverse complement strand
CATACACATACATATGTATATACGTATACACACATACACATACATATATGTATACGCACATACACATACGTATATGTATACGCACATACACATACGTATATGTATACATATATACACATACACACATGTATATGTATATACACATACACATACATATATGTATGTGTATATACATATACATATATGTATGTGTATATACATATACATATATACACATACATACACATATACATATATGTATACATGGTATATGTGAAAAGTCCCTCTTATATACATACACCCAAGAACAAAATTACTGGGTTGTGTACTGTGCATGTTTTTAGTTTTATTCGATAATGCCAATGTGTTTTCCAAAATGGTTATACTAACCTACATTCCATCAGCAGCATATAGATTGCCTGTTGTACTGTATCCTCACCAACAGTTGGTATCATCCGATTTTTCATATATGCCCCTCTGATGACAGTATAAAATATTTAATTGGAGTTTTAATGCCTGGTCTTTTAAACTTTAAATACATTGAATCATACTTCATGCATTCATCTCTATCTTGCTTCTTTTGCTCAACGCTGTGTTCATAGGATCCGTCCACATTGTTGCATGTGGAATCTCACCGTGTTTCTCTTTATTAATGACATTGATCATCTTTTCATTTTTTTGACCATTTTACTATCCTCTTTTGTTAAGTGTCTGTTCAAGTATTTTGCCTGTTTATCTACTGGGCTGCCTGCCTTTTTCTTACCGATTTGTAAGAGACTTTTGTTTTTTTAAAAAAGTCTGGAGACCAGTTCTCTGGTGGTTTTGTGTTGTAAATATCTTCTTTGGTATTCATGCATATCTCTTTAAAGCTCACAACAACTCCAAGAAATAAATACTTTAATGTCTATGAACAGAACAATCTTAGAGAAGTTAGGTGGCTTGTTCAAGGTCACTGAGCTTGTTAGCACAAGAGGTGAGAAATCAAACTCAGATCTGCTCAGCTTGAAAGCCTGGCTCTTAAGCACTCAGCCATACTGGGAACAGAGGCCATCCATCCCTCTCTAGCACTCTGTGGGTCTTCAGCCCCTTCTCCTGCACCTGCTTCTCTCTTCTCTCCTTGTCACTTTAACTTATGACTTCCATTTCCTGACCTCTCTTTGTATGGCCTTTCTTCTGACTCCCCAGCTCCAAACATTGTCACTCACTTGGGTTCTCCTTCAAACTCCATGAAGGACATCTCATCAGCTCCATTTGGCACTGTCCCCTTCATGGGCAGGCTTTCACCCCAGACCACGTCATGGCCATGGCTCAGGTACTTTCCCACTCCAAACGGCTGTGGCCAGGGTGGCAGAATCCCATGGTCAGCCTGCCTTTGATGGAGCTGTGGGCGTGAGAGACAAGGGTGCAAAGGCTGCTCTCTAAGGCAGGTATCTCCTCTGGATCTTCACTTTTTTGGCCAATCATCACCTCCTCCTTTGACATCTCATCATCCCAATGATAACTCCCATTCCATCTTTCCTCCAGGACACTGCCTTCTTCCTCAGTCCCCACCTAAGCCCACTCAGGCATCAGCTTCCATCAGTTCTGTGGCCTAAAAAACTGTTAAATGTAGCCACTCCTCTCCATGGCCAGCCACCACCTGAGTCCAGGCTACCATCGTCTCTCACCTGGACTCCCAAAATAGCTACCCCAGGTGCTCTTCACATCTAGTTTTCCATCTTCCCAGTCCATTCCCTGTAAGGCAGCCAGAGGCACCTGTTCAAAATGCCTACCTCATCATGTCAGATTGCATGAAATTCCCTTTGGCTTCTCCCTTCTCTTGGGATAAGGACCAAAACCCTCAAGATGAATCGCAAGGCCTTGCAAGGTCTGGCCCGTGACTCCCTCTTCACTCCCCACCTGGCTCTCTGCTCTCTGCCCCTAGGGGATCTGTTCAATACTGCTGATACACCAGGTTCCCTCTACCACAGGACCTTTGCACTGTCTACGCTGCCTGGAATGTTGAGGCTGCAAGAAAACATGTGGTCTCATCTGCACTCTCATTGAGGTACATCCTGAATGGTAAGAAACGTGGTACCTATCATTTAAATTTTCCATACCTTTTGACACAGTATTTCCACTTTTTTTTTTTTCTTTTTTTGCAAGACAGAGTCTCACTCTGTGGCCCAGGCTGGAGTGCAGTGGCTTGATCTCGGCTCACCGCAACCTCCACCTCCTGGGTCCAGGCAATTCTCCTGCCTCTGCCTCCCGAGTAGCTGGGATTGCAGGTACACGCCACCATGCCCAGCTAATTTTTATACTTTTAGTAGAGACAGGATTTTGCCCTGTTGGCTAGGCTGGTCTCAAACTCCTGATCTCAGGTGATCCGCCCATCTCACCCTCCCAAAGTGCTGGGATTACAGATGTCATAGTGAGCCAGCGTGAGCCACCACGCCCAGCCAGTATTCCCACTTCTCTGAATCTGTCCTTTAGAAATATGACCACGGGCTATATAAAAAGGTATGTAGAACAATTGTTTGCAAATCCTTATAATAGTGAAAATGGAAACAGTACACATATCTGTCAACAAGATACTAGTCAAATAAACTATAATACATCCACAGCATGAAATACTATTCAGACATTAAAAAGAATGAGGTAGATTTCCTTGTGTTCATGTGAGAGGATATCCCAGATATATGGAGCTAAAAAACAAAATTCAGAAGTGTGTGATTCCCGTTTTATGCTTTAAAAATACACTGCATGTATATTTTCAAAAGCTGCAAAAATATGCACAAACTGGTTGACAGTGGCTATGTCTGGGGAGGGACGATGAGTTAACAGGGCATATTTTTTCCTATGTTATGTATTTCAGTAATATCTGATATTGCTATTTTATTACTATAATTTTATAATCTGAAAAAATCTAATACAGTGAAAAAGATATGTGCATAATTAAATCTGCCATGTCTATCTTCTCCCTAGAATGTTAGCTCTATGAAGTCATCAAATGTTTCTATCGTATTCACTGTTATTTACCCCAAAGCCTAGTCAGTGCCCGGCACATAATATGTGCTCATTAAACATTTGTTAATTGAATGAATAAACAAATAATGAGCTGTTTCTGTGACCCCATAAAATACGATACCCACTCAGTCCTCCACAAACAGACCCCTGGCTACTTCCTCCCTGGAGTTGTACTCCATAGTTTAAAAAAGTTGTAAAAGTGCTTGACTTTTTTATGGCAGTCACATCATGCTATGTGCTGATACTCAGCTTCAGGGACTTCACATCAGTACCGCACTCAAGTCAGGTTCCCATTCTTAACTTAGGCAAATACTTTTTCTCAAACCCAAGTCCTGACTTCACAATTTGTCCCTGTTGAAGTTCATTGTTTTGTTCATGCCTGTCAAGGTATTTTGAAACTCAACCCCTGACTCTAACCCAATACACATCCTACCAGCTTTATATTGCCTGCACATTTATGATGCATTATGTTTTCTTCCAATTTAATTATAAAAAATGAAAATTGTACAGGGCAGAGCCTAGGACAGAATCCCACAGCCCTCCCTGAGCAATGATCTCCCTATTGACTTAGAGGGGTCTGGGCCTTCTGTTTGCTTCTCACACTCATAGGAAGCTCATTCCCACCTTGGAGCCTCTGTGCTTGCCACTCATTCCACTTGGAATGCTCTCCCTCCAGATGGTAGCTCCTCCATGATCTTCAGGACTCAGCTCCAAGGCTTTCTCACCAGAAAGGGCTTCCTACTACCTAGTCTAAAAGGATCCCCGTCCCCCATTCCACATTACCCTGTTTTGTTTTCTTTAAGGCACTTGTCAATCGCTAAAGTTACCTTGTTCATATTTTTCATTTACCTATTTATTACCTGCTCCTTCCTCCTACCCCAGTGTCAGTGGGGATATCGTCTGCCTTATCCACTGCTCCAGTGCCTGGAGCACTGTAGTCAGTCAGTATTTCCCATGTGACTGAATAATAGACAAAGTTGGTCAAATACCTTGACACCTACTTGTACTGTCTTCTAGACCCATGTCTCCATTTTACCTGCAAGGATGGTCCTGGGACTACTGTATAACACATTTTCTTCAAGTTTGGAGGAGTCAATAAACACAAATTTATTCTCTCATAGTTCTGCAGGCCAGAGGTCCCACACCTGTTTCAGTGGGCCAAAATCAAGGTGCCAAAAGACCTCACTCCTCCAACAGCTCTGCAGGGAGAATCTGTTCCCCACCTCTTCCAGTTCCGGCTGGCTGCGGTGTTCCTCGGTGTGTAGCTGCCTCACTCCAATCTCCATCACTAGCATCTTTAAATCTTTCCTGCTCCATCTTTACATCGCCTTTTCCTCTGCGCGTGTCATTATTTCTCTGTCTCCTTCTTATATAAGAATACATTTAATGGCATTTAAGGCCTAACTGGCTAATCCAGGATAATCTCTCCAACTCAAGATCCTTAACTTAATCACGTCTACAAAGCCTTTACCAAATAAGGTAACATTCATAGGTTTCAAGTATTAGGACCTGATATCTTCAGGGGCCACCATTCAGCCCAATAGAGGTTATTACTCATTTGGTGAAATGCCTTTGGAAAACTGAGACATACGATGTGTCCAGATTTCTCTTTTCCACCTCTCAGGTAGGGCCTGCCACAAAGGAGAGCTCTGTAAATGCTTCTTGAATGAGTAGATGAATAGAAGATGTTGTTCCACTCTATCATTCCCCACCCCAGCCCTCAAAAAGAGGAAAGAATGGGTCTATGACTCCTTTAGCATAACTGGTTTCCCCAGTTCACAGACCCTTGAGAAGCTGCAGGGTTTCAGAAATGGGGAAGCTCTTCATAACTGGTGGCCATCTGGCACAATGCCAATACCTCTTGGGAGGGATACAGAATTACTGAATGAGCAACAAGACTAAAATTATTTACAAATGAGCTTTGCCCACTACAGAGGGTGTGGGCTTTGCTCACATTTGATTTCTCTCTCTCCCCAGCACTCTGAAGAGGGTTGTATTGTAGCCAAATTAGTTCTTTGGCTACTGAATAGGAGGATGGGAGAGGGAGACCAAATGGCACTGGATAGACATGAGGAAATTAGTTTATCTTCTCCAAATAGAAGGGACCCCTGATGCACTTCATATAAAAGTACAGCATCTTGGGAGGAGGCCAATCAAACCCCTAATAGGGTCATTTCATAATACAAACTATTCTCAAGCCCCTGGTCTGGACCCCAGAGTTGGATCAGAAACCTGGTTCTCTGCTGTCGAAACAGGTTATTCTACAGTTAGCATATTTATTGCTCTTTCATAATTCCTTATCAAAACCAAACATTTACTCCTTGGTGCTCATCCCCAAGACACCCCACCCATGATGGAGTTCTCTTGAGGTATCAGATAATGGGGTTTGGCACCCTGAGACTGCACCTGGGGTAGATCCCAGGGTCCCCACTGCGAGCGCAGGGGGAAAGGCTCTGAAAGCTGAGGGCCGAGGTGAGTCGCCCTATCTCAGCATCATGGTGGCGCTGTAACAGTGCTCAAGACCTCCCCTCTCTCAGACCACAAGAAAAGGGACTCTGATGGAAGCAGGGGTGAGGCTGAGGACAACTAAGTGGACTACTATAAGGTAGTCTACCTTATAATAGACTATAAGATGGACAGAAAGAGGAGATTCTCTTCTCTCCCTACCCCTGGTGTAAGCAATGAGAAGGCCAAACAGGCATAGTAAAGGGCCAGGGGCAAAGCAGGATGCTCAAGTCTACCTTCGAAGACAAAGAAGAGGTTTTTGAGATTTACACATGGTTCAAGCCAGCACACCAGCACAGGAGCTCAGATGCAAACTCAGGCACAATGGTCCTAGCTAGAGCGGGATGTGCACTTGTGGGGCACGCCCTCCTGACCATGGTGTAATAACTCTGCTGTGAAGCCTGGGGACACCATTCCACGGAGAGCTGCTTGCTTTGGGGGAGCTACAACAGGCTGTAGCATTTTCTTGACTATGTATTAGAATCCTGGGTTGGTGCCACAGTTTTCTGGAAAACACATCAGTGCAATTATAAAGCACATCAATGGGACAATATGATATATTCAGCAACATTCTCAACAAACTAGTGCCTTTGACTCCCATTATAGCCTTCTATTATACAAATAGAGGCATGTGTGTTTTGTGGTTGAGGAGAAGAATGCTCATCACTAGTTCTTACTTGCAGTGACTTATCTGTGAATTTCTAAAGTGGCTAAACCCCTTCTGAAGGATATAATGAACCACGGAAATGGAAACAAAAATTATCTCACCTATGTGCAATGCCCATACTATGAAGTTTGAAACAAGGAGATCAAGGGTTTTAGAGCATCAGATAAGACTGTAAAAGTTTCACAGGTTAATTTTGTTGCAAACCTGGTCCTTTTAAAAAGTACAAAACTCTATAAAGGAAGAGACTGATAGATATAACTGTATAAAAAGTAAAGACTTCTGAATCTGCATAAACCTACCTTATCTGTATACACATAAATCTACCATAAATAAAGTTAAAAGACAAATAGCAAGTCAGGAAACAATCTTGCAATTTATAACATAAAGGGATATTTTATTTAAAATATGAAGAGCTTTCACAATTTATTAAGAGAAAGGTGAACACTCTAAAAGAAAGGTAGGCAATTTACAAAAAAATGAAATACAAATCATCAATAAGCAGAGATACAACTGAAATAAGCTGGAGATGAAATTCTCTCCTCAGACTGAAAGATGAAAAAGAATCATCCACACAGCACCTATGAGGCCATGAGGAAATGGGAATTCTCATACACCCTGGCAAAGTTTGGCAATTTCAAAATTGTAAATGTGCATCCACTTTGACTTGGCAATTCCATTTACAGAAAAACATCCTAAAGAAATAATCATTGGCTGGGCACGGTGGCTCAAACCTGTAATCCCAGCACTTTGGGAGGCTGAGGCAGATGGATCACCTGGGGTCAGGAGTTCGAGACTAGCCTGGCCAACATGGTGAAACCCTGTCTCTACTAAAATTACAAAAAAAAAAAATAATAAATAATTAGCTAGACGTGGTGGTGGGCACTTGTAGTCCCAGCTACTTGGGAGGCTGAGGCAGGGGAACAGCTTGAACCCGGGAGGTGGAGGTTGCAGTGAGCCTGGGCAACAGAACAAGACTCCATCTCAAAAAAAAAAAAAAAAAAAGAGAAACAAATAATCGTAGATGTGCAAAAAGATTTAGCTACACACAACATTTACTGCAGCACTGTCAATAATATATAGAAATATTGGAAAAACCTAAATGCCAAAACTGGGGATTAGTTAAAAATATTATAGTTTAAGAACCAATCACTAGAATATTATAGTCTCTAAAAGTGATTATTTAAAAAGTGATTATATTGATCTATATTGGCTGTGTTATCATATAGTTCTAGATATTTAATATATATAAAGTGGCTTGGTTTGGAGATTGGGGATCTAAAGGTATATAAATATATTATTGATAATGCGTGGCATTACATATATATAAAAATATTAACACTTATTTATAGGCTTATAACTCTTATTTATGCCTTTCATTTCCTTCTAAAGTTTTTGCAGTGATCGCTTTCTGTGCAAGGGAAAAAATACAACTATTTCATAAAGACAGGATGCACATGTGGGCAAATACTCTTAAGCTGTAGACATCCTTTTTGGCCACTGACAACTCATAGGGTAAACAAAAAAGACTAAAGTGCATCATTTAAAATTAGGGTAGCCATATAATTTATCATCTAAACCAGGACACTTCTGATTCTGAAAGGGGAAGCTATTAATAATTTTACTGGGACAAGTAGCATAATCCAGGACTTCCTAGGCAGACTCAGCTGTTTGGTCAGTTTACTTAGAATGAAAATTTTATATACTCTGTCTACAAAAACGACCCAGTGTTGGAGTGTTCAAGGGTAAGCCACAAATGTAGAGACTACCCTTTTATCAGTATGATTGGTTGTGGTTTTTAAACATGCCAACCAGATGGTTAAAGGATCTTGAAAAGTTCGTCTTTCTCACCTAATTAGCTTGTTTGGATCGACAGAGCTCTAATTTTAGAGATTTGTTCTTGATAAAAAGTATTTCTCAAAGAAATATACCACTTGAGACCAGGCGCGGTGGCTCATGCCTGTAATCCCAGCACTTTGGGAGGCTGAGGGGGGCGGATCACCTGAGGTCGGGAGTTCGAGACCAGCCTGACCAACATGGAGAAACCCCTTCTCTACTAAAAATACAAAATTAGCTGGGCGTGGTGGCGCATGCCTGTAATTCCAGCTACCAGGAAGGCTGAGGCAGGAGAATCGCTTGAACCCGGGAGGCAGAGGTTGCAGTGAGCCGAGATTGTGCCATTGCACTCCAGCCTGGGCAACAAGAGTGAAACTCCGTCTCAAAAAAACAAAGAAAGAAAGAAAAAAGAAATATACCATTTGACTAAGAACACACTGTATTATTAGCTATACTGTGTCACATTGCAGATTTTAATCTTGGAAACACTGTGCAACTCTTTTAAAGTCTTCTTGATTCCAAACTTCCTGAGACTCACCTGGTTTCCACTAAGGACTTCATACAGGGAACTGTTATCTCTGTGACCTGAGGCTCTTACTTAAGATGGCCACTATTCACATCCTTCAGCCCTAGGTCACTCTGCCCACCAGCTATTTATATCCTCCCTGCCTTTCGCAGCGGGGCTCAAGTTTCTCCTCTCTCCTGAGCCTTTGCTGCCCACCACAGCCATCCGTGCTGCTCAGCCTCCTGTGACATTTATTACCTGCACATCAGATCAGCATCTTCTCACAGGCTATCCTGTTTCCTAATTATTGATTTCACACAATCTCCCGCAAACTAAATAAGCTCCTCGTGAGAAGCAACTATTCTTAGTCTACACCACGTGGCACTTGGCACTCGGCCAGGCAAGGTAAGTCTGTCAACCCCCCTTATCCAGATTATAAAGTGGGGGTTGTAATTCCTTTGTATACTCCACCTCCAACACAAACTGGGGTAGTAACTAGGCATTATAAGAGATAATTTTTTTAATTAGCCAAATTCCCTGAATGCCAGTGTATTTGCGTAAGTGGAAAAATCAAAGCCTTCTCAACTGAAGCAAGGCCTTTTCCTCTTTAAAACACCATGAAATGACACACACTACAGATTCAGAACAAACTTAGAAGAGAACAAATCTGTGGAAGAATAGTGTCCCATGTGTTAAAAAATGGCTGCATAGGTACAAAGGATAAAAGCTTGGACAGGCTGTGTTAACATCTGCAATGCTATCACTCCCATCTTACAATATTTTACTTGTATTTTGATTTTCCCTGTAGAAGGCCAATATGGAGCTCATCCATTGATCAATTCCCCAACATTTGTGCCCACCCTCCTAAGAGTCCAGCACCTGCCATTACTTGGCATCGATTACAACCTAAGCAACGCATGTTGCTAAATCAATCATGGGTCAATCTATAATTGAAATAACATTCTTTGCACCTCCCCGCTGCCAAATTTATTAAACTAATATAAATGTCAATGTCTCTTTCTTCCAAGCCTAGCTTAGGATGACTTAAGCCCTAACTGAAGTGTGAACAACCAAAATTAGATACCAAGGCTCTTTTATTTATTCCATGACCCAAGGCACTATGTTTCTCACACACAAAAGAAACCTTGGGAAATCTGCCAACTCAAATGTATTACTTGTAAATGGCATCACTCTGCAATACCAACATATAACCACACATGTGGTTGGCAAGGGAGGGTGACTCCTTTTCCAGCAAAAAGTAAAATTCCCGGATGAACTGGTAACACATACAAAGAGACATCAATGACACCATTCTTTCTGCTAGTCCATCTAGCACCTGAGTGTGCATCAGGAAAAGGCTCACCTGCTTCAAAAAACTCTACTTCCATCTGTTAGAAAATAGTCTTTATACTCCCGATTTTGTTAGAATAAGCTACTTTACTGCCATCTGCCAGAAAAATTATCATAATAAATCTCTGATGTCTGTGAACGGTGACTCCTTAGAAGGGACACAATTGTACCGTGTACAACCTACACAGCAGTGCTGGCCAGGTGTTTAATAACTTTGGAATATAGTAAACCAGTAGGGGGGAGCCATGCTTTATTTTACTTCCCCTCTGAGCCTCAGTTTCATCATCCATACATTGGCAATAATCAGAGCTATCTAGTATCAGTGTCTTAGCACTGATCAGGCTTCCTATTGGAGTAGGAAAGCAATGGTTTGTGAAAGATTAAGACAATAAAAGAAGACCACACCACATTACTTCATTATTACATAATAACTATACCCATAAGACGGACAGCTCACATTCTCTTTGACTCTACAAATATCATTCACCCAATTACGTAATTTAGGTCTTCATATATTGAAAGTGAAAAGACTTCGGGATTTTTGGTAGTGATGATGGGTCTCGCAGCCCCCACCACACTCTTACTAGATTTCTGATCGAAGAAGTCCACGATGGCAAGGTAGTTGGTGAGAGTTAGGCATTTATTATCTAGGAATGAAAAAGAAAAAAAAAGAAAACCTAAAATTAACTGGCCTACATCAGGGTTTCTCTCGATCTCATCACTACCATTTTGGACATGATCAATCTTTGAGGTAGGGGCCGTTCTGTGCATTCCAGTGTAGGAAGTTTACCAGCATCCTTGGCTTCTACCCACTAGATGTCAGTAGCACCTTCACCCCCAAGTCATGACAACCAAAAATGTCTCCAGGCATTGCCAAATGTCCTTTGGGACCAGGGGGTGGCAAAACTGCCCACAGTCGAGAAACACTGGCCTACAAAGAAATTCAAATTTATGGCTGTAGCATCATTCTTGGGAAACAGCAAGCTGGCCTCCCACCAAAGGAGACCTGAACTTTAAATTCTACTATGGGTGTTCTGTGACCTTAAAGGTTCTAGCTTCTACTTCCTGTCATATAAATAAAACCCAGACTCTGGCCTCTCACTTCCAGGATTTCCTCCTTCACAGGGTATTAAAAGGTAGGGCTGGGGGAAAGTGTTAAGGACAACATCACAGCCCAGGCATCCCCCTCTGCTCACTTGGTACTTGGCTGCCTGCCGGATTCCCAGCATTGCCATCTTCTCTTGAATAATGGTGCTGTTACCACACAGGGCTGGCATGAAGCTGGATACTTGCAGCCTTCCTGTTGTGGCTCCTACAGAAGTATAAACTCATAATTTAGTTTCCCACAGCACAGCTATCGAAGGCTAGGTCATTTAATAAAAACTTGGGTAAAGTAAAAGAAATGACAACACAGAAAACCTTACAACTGGGTACTCGATTTGAAGGATTCCAGAGTCACACCTTGGTCATTCCAGACAGGTCCTCTTTCCAGATGCTGCCTGGCCCAGCTCCCAGCCCACAGGGTCCACCTGCTTCTCTCCCACCACCCAGGGAGACCTTCAGTCCCTTCCCCTCTGGGAAGCCCAGGGGTTCCATGCCCTGTCTCAGGTCTGCTGTCTCCCTCTCCTCCAGCCTTCACTTTCCATGGCTCTACTTTCTCTCTTTCTGGCCTGACGGACAGCTGGGAGCGTCCACATCATTCAAGAAAATTCCCAGCCACCACCCACAGAGGTTGGCCTTTTTAGAAACTTAGAAGACAATATCTCTCAATAATTCATTTCCCCAAGTCTGAGATATTTGTCTTGGAAAATCATCTCAGGGGTAGCTTCACCAAGATCCGAGCTGGCTGTAGTCACTGGGCCCATCTTTACAGCATCCTGTGGGCATGAGGTGAGGTTCTGTTTCCTATGATCTTCTAGACATGGCAAATGTTGAACAATGTCATGTATAACACACTTCCCAGGAATTAAAAAAAAAATTTTTTAGAGATAGAATTTACTAAATCTATAATGAAAAAGATTTTTTTTAGACCACAAAGCATATTATTTAAAGAAGAGTAATTAATTGGTGCAGGAAAAAAACAGTTCAAACAATGAACAGAAAAAGAGCTCAGAAACAGACCCAGGTGTTTGGAAAATAAGCATAAGAAAGATCTCTACAGAAAGGATAAACTATTCAATATATGGTTCTCAGGATACATGGTAACTGTTTGGAAAAAGATTGAAAATTAATTTTTTACCTCACATCATTAACCAAAAGATTCCAAGATCTGAATAAAAAACCAAAAACCTAAAAAGCATAAAGAGAAAATATAAGAAACTATTTTATGACCTTGAGGAAGTGAAGGTCTTCTTCAGCAAGACACAATAAACAAAAGGCCTCAAGGAAAAGCCTGAAATGTCAACTACTTCTAAAGGGGAGAAAAAGCGTGTGTGGAAAAGATGCCATAAACAAGGTCAAAAGAAGAAAAGCAACAAGCTGGAAAATTACATTATTTCCAAATAGAGAAAGATCCAAATTGAGAATACATAGAGAATTCCTACAAATCAATAAGCAGCTCTAAAAAATACCAATGACAAATCATCAAAGGATACTAATAGCAATTTACAGAGTACAAATACAATGAACATGAGAGGAAAATGCTCAAAAACACACCACAAATGAGGGAAATACAAATCAAATTTTTTTTTACTCATAACATTGGCAAAATTCAAAAGGTTTGAAAATGTGGAGCATTGATTAAGGAAATGGGCACATCTCTGTACTGCTAGTGGAAGTATAAATTACTCAGCTACTTCAGAAGATAATCTGGCAGAACTATTAAAATTAAAAATGCACATACCCAGCAATTCTATTTCTGGGTAGTAATACTTCCTCATGTGCCCAGGAAGCGTATATAAAAATAAAGATGTTGAATACCTATTTTTCATAAAAACTAGAAACCTAAATGTCTATCGACTTAACAGAGAAGTATTTGGGAGGCCAAGGTGGGTGGATCATTTGAGGTCAGGAGTTCAAGGCCAGCCTGGCCAACATAGTGAAACCCCACTTCTGGTAAAAATACAAAAATTAGCCAGGCATGGTGGCGGGTGCCTGTAATCCCAACTACTTGGGAGGCTGAGGCAGGAGAATCACGTGAACTCGGGAGGTAGAGGTTGCAGTGAGCCAAGATTGTGCCACTGCACTCCAGCCTGGGCGACAGAGCAAGACTCTGTCTCAAAAAATAAATAAATAAATAAATGAATAAATAAATAAAAATAAAAATAACAGATAAATAGACCTTGGAACATTTTATGGAATACCATGAAGCAGTTTAAAAGAATGAGGTATTTCCATACATAATGACATTTAACAGCACATGTGAAAAAAGAAAATTATAGAAAAATGTCCGTAAAGTGATACTACTCACATTAAAAAAAAAAAAAGACAACACACACAGCAATATCATCTACACCTGTAATGACAGACATATACAGAAGGTAAATGTCTAGAAAATGGTATGAAACATGCCTTCAGACCTGGGGGTACAGAAGTGACCACATTTGAAGGGGATATTTCTCCCTTATCTCTATTGTTTTACTAACTCATGAGGAGAACATGTTTATTCATGATGTATTAGTTTGTTTTCACACTGCTGATAAGGACATGCCTGAAACTGGGAACAAAAAGAGGCTTAGGCCGGGCATGGTGGCTCATGTCTGTAATTCCAGCACTTTGGGAGGCCAAGGTGGGTGGATCACCTGAGGTCAGGAGTTCAAGACCAGCTGGGCCAACGTGGTGAAACCCCATCTCTATTAAAAATACAAAAATTATCCAGGCGTGGTAGTGGATGCCTGTAATCCCAGCTACTTGGGAGGCTGAGGCAGGAGAATCGCTTGAACCTGGGAGGCAGAGGTTGCAGTGAGCCAAGATCCCGCCATTGCACTCCAGCCTGGGTAACAGAGCAAGACTCCATCTACAAAAAAAAAAAAAAAGAGGTTTCATTGGACTTACAGTTCCACATGGTTGGGGAGGTCTCAGAATCATAGCGGGAGGCAAAAGACACTTCTTACATGGCAGTGGCAAGAGAAAAATGAGGAAGAAACAAAAGTGGAAACCCCTGATAAACCCATCAGATCTCGTGAGACTTATTTACTATCACGAAAACAGCATGGGAAAGACCAGCCCCCATGATCCAGTTACCTCCCCCTGGGTCCCTCCCACAACACATGGGAATTCTGGGAGATATAATTCAAGTTGAGATTTGGGTGGGGACACAGCCAAACTATATCACACGATTTTCAAAATTCACTGTCAAGTTTCTTTTATGGAAGAAACAAATTTTTCAAAGAAAACAATAACAAGCAGAAATCGCACTCTGCTTAGTTTTAAGACAACTACTTACCTCATCATGCAAAGGCAGTTTTGTCTGCAACCAAACTGGATTTTGCAGTTCCTCTGCATAGGAAACGGTCTTTCAGGACCTTTCCTGAAGAAAGGTATATTTATGTATAATCATGATATATATGTCAAGAGGAGGTTTTGGGCAGAGGTTTCAGACAGAGGCCTC
>NW_026653295.1:1029-14407 GCF_009828535.3 Hylobates moloch | reverse complement strand
CCTCACGCTTGAAGCTATGACACCTGTGGCTTATTCCCATTTTCTAGGGGAGCCCCTGAGGCTCAGAAAGGGGGAGATGATTTGCTCAAGGCCATACTGGTGGAAAATGAAAAAGCTGGGTTTGAACCCAGGGCTCTATCCCACCCCAGGTGGTCAGTCTCTCTGGCTTTTCTTGCACCACGGCACTCCAAAACCTCCTCCAACCATGCTGGAGGCCTCTCTCCTGGCCGCCCATGGTCACTGCACAGCCCTGTGCACAGAGCCTGTCTCTGGTGCTGGGTTGGTGGGAGGTGAAGTTTTTGAAGCTTCCAGTACTGGAAATGTTGGTGGGCAGGGTACCTTGACCCCAGCTTTAAAAATAGGAAGCCTGAAATAGCTCTTTCTGGGCCTCCCCTTTGCTGTGGCCTTTGATGCTGCCTGAGTGTGCTGGGCTGAGAGTCCTGGTGTCCTGTGGCTGCCCTGGACAGGCTCTGCGGGGAATCCAGCCTGGAAGCCAGGCCTGGGTCGGAGCTACAGTCCACCACAGTAGTGGCTTCCTAAAACCAAATCTTTGCTCCCCATCTCGAGCAGGGGAGTTGATTGGTGATGGCCGTGGGCATCTGGGAGCCTCGGCAGGGCAGCCCTGAAGGAGATCCCAAAAGAAGGGTGTATTGAGTTCTTCATGCAGCTCTCCTGAACTTCCATCACCCATCTGAGCTAATGAATTTCTGTTAAATTCACACACTTCTCGCCAATCCGCTGATCCAGGCCTGCATCCTCTCTTGTTCACACAACCCCAGCAGCCTTCTCACAGGTCTGTCTGCACTCCCTCTGTCCCCCTACAAATCCCACGCAGAAGTCAGAGGGATCTCAAAATGCAAATCTGATCATGAGACCCTCCTGCTTAAACCTGCCATGGCTCTCCTTCACCCTCTGAATACAAATCCTAATTACTGACTCACAAGACCTGTGTGGACCAGCCCTTACCTTTTCTCTTCAGCTTCCTACCGTGTATATAAACTTCTTTTTTCTGTCCTGTGTACCCTTGATGAGTCCTCCAGCCACAGGACTCTGGCACATGCTGTTTTCCTGAAACATATTTTCCCCCAGTTTGCCTAATTATCCCCATTATTATTATTAGAGACAGAATCTTGTTCTGTCATCCAGGCTGGAGTGCAGTGGCACGATCTTGGCTCACTGCAACTTCCACCTCCCAGGTTCAAGTGATTCTCTTGTCTCAACCTCCCGAGTAGCTGGGATTACAGGTGCACACCACCATGCGCGGCTAATTTTTGTTTTAGTAGAGGCAGGGTTTCACCATGTTGGCCAGGCTGGTCTCGAACTCCTGACAGATCAAGTGCTCTGCCTGCCTGGGCCTCCCAAACTGCTGGGATTACAGGCGTGAGCCACCACGCGTGACGTAATTATCCCCCTTATGCAGGCTTCAAATCTCAGCCCAGCGTCCTCCGTGGCTTCAATGACCAAGCCAGTCTTCTGATGCGCAATTTTCTGCTTTGCTCACCTCTCTTTGGAAGCCCTAATCATATGTATTTGCTCTATATGTATTTGTTTAGTTCTTTGATTTCATTTCCATCTCTCTTGCTAGGCTCTATGAAGGCAAGGGCCAGGCCTGATTTTGCATTCAGTATATCCACAGAGCACAATATATAGTTGAGGCTTGATAGGTATTTATTGAATGAATGAAAGATCAAATGAATGAATGAATGGGTGGTCAAACCCAGAGACTAGGACTTGACCAACAGGAAAGACTCCTTAGAATTAGTCACGTCCAAGCACGAGGCCACGGAGACACCTGTCATGCTAATGAAAATCAAGCACTCAGATAAAAAGCTTGTTTTATTCTCTCAACATGTGCCGATTTCTTCATCTGAAAACAACTCATTGTTCAGGCACAAATGCTTCCCCCTCCTCGAGTTAGTGACCACCCCCATTCCTCCCTTCCAGAGCATAGACTCCAGAATCTGTTACAGTAACTCTTTAGAACTGCGTGTCTTAACCAACCTCATCTCAACATTCTCATCTGGAAACAGGGTGCATGTGGCTTGCTTGGCAGGACGTGTGGCCTACAAAGTGATGAATCCATAGCCTGGTGCCCAGCTGCTGCATAAAAACATAGTTTCTCCATTTTTAAACTTGTAATGCTTCCTCCTACTTTGGGTACCACCAGAACGCTCCAAGCATCTCAGTCTAGAGAGTGTAAAGAAAAGTATCCAATAAATGCTTTCATTCTAGGCAGGGCTACTCATTCTCAACTTCACCACTTTTTTTTTTTTTTTTTTTTTTGAGACAGGGTCTCACATCACCCAGGCTAGGGTACAGCGGCACCATCAGGGTTCACTGCAGCCTCAACCTCCCTGGGCTCAGGTGATCCTCCTGCCTCAACCTCCTGAGTCTCTGAGACCACAGATGCACCACCACGCCTCGCTAACTTTTTTATTTTTTGTAGAAATGGTGTTTCTCCGTGTTGCCCAGGCTCATCTCGAATTCTTGAGCTCAAGCGATCTGCCCTCCTCGGCCTCGCCATCAACTTCACTCCTCTTGATGTGTGGTGGGGGCTGCCCTGTGCACTACAGGATATTAACTGCACCCCTGGCCTCTACCAGCCAGTTGGCCAGTAGCAACCCCCAACACGTGATGACCAAAAATGTATCCAAACATTGCCAAGTATCTCTTGGGAGCAGAATCACCCCAGGTTGAAAACTGTAGGGAATTAGGGATATTCATACTACGGATAAGGATTTCTAAAGAGGATAGTGGATGGAGTCACTAATGGGATTTCCAGCAGGATTGCAGACAGGTGGTGAAAATTTAGGACAAATCATGCAAAGTAGGTGTTTGCCTCCCCCTTCTACATGAGATGGACTCGGATAAACCATCAGGGATGAAGGGGATCAAGTCTCCCATTTTATAGATGAGGAAGTAGAGGTCCACAGGGAAGGGCTTTGTTATTGGGCAAGCAGTGAGATCTGGGTGCCTAAAACACACCCGTACAAATGCATATGCATGTAATATGTGCATATGTATTAGATAAATAAACATAGATGTAGCAACTCTATTAGAAATGGAACTCTATTAGAAATGTAGAACTCTTGAGGCCAAGCCTTCAAGACCAGCCTGGCCAATGTGGTGAAACCCTGGCTCTACAAAAAATACAAAAATTAGCTGGGCATGGTGGTGTGCACCTGTAGTCCCAGCTACTTGGGAGGCTGAGGCACAAGAATCTCTCGAACCTGGGAGGCAGAGGTTGCAGTGAGCTGAGATCGCACCACTGCACTCCAGCCTGGGTGACAGAGCAAGATCCTGTCTCAAAAAAAAAAAGATATGTGGTCACAAATAGGAAAGGAATTTTTTAAGATTTTTTTTTCTGTGTACCCATGTGTGAGTACCCATACACTCACACGCATGCACACAGACACAGGTGTACCCTAACCTTCTTGCTTCCTTTTGTTAGTTCAGGGAGGAGAAAGCAGGGGGAATTTGGGGTGCATTTACTACCTGCAATCTTTTGGCTTTGGGAACTCAGGAGGAGGAGGAGGCAGGACAGAAAGAGCAGATGGAACAGGTACCCTTTTGGTTAGCCAGAGGGGACATTTGTGAACTAAGTGGGAAGAAAAGTGTCATTTTGTCCTTTTGTCTTACGAAGCTATTTTGGTGGCATTCAGTTGGTTTTGAATGAAAGAAGCTGAATTTTACCACTGATTGTACATGAGTTGTTAGTGAACAACAACCACCACAAAAGTCTGGGAACTGCGGGAAAGTATGATGGGGCCATGGGAAATGGCCTGCCCTTCCTTCATCCAGAGGTGGCTGATGCCAATCTCCTGGCCAGGCCTGTTGGGCTTCTCCTAGGATGCACTGTGCGTGGTGGTCAGGACTCCGGGCATCAGACTGACAAGGCTGGCAGGGGTGAGGGCCTTTTCCAGAACAAGGGGTCACATATGCAAAATTATCAAGGCAAGAAAAACTACTGGGCAAGAGGGAATGGAGGTGGCTCTGCGTGCAACCATGGCTTCTGCAGGGTGTGGGAACAAGAATGATGGCAGGTGATTCTGGCAAGGCAGCAGGGCCCAGGTTGTGGAGGTAAATGTTGACCCTGGAAAAGAGTGTGGGCTTGCTTCTGAGGGCACTGGGGAGCCATGGGAGAATTCTGAGGAAGAGAGTCAACTGGCACAATTGGCCCTGGGGAACATTCCCTCTGTCTAGTGTGAGGAGTTGGGGAAAGAGGAAAAAGGCTGGAAGCTGTTCCCTTTGGTTGAGTGAGAGAGGCCAACCACCTGCGCTATCCAGGCAGGGGCATGCCGAGGACGGGGCAGGATTTCCCTGGTGCACCCATTCCTTTTAAGGGGGACTTGTGATCACAATAGTCTCAGTGTGCCATGTGGTCCCATCTTTTGCACCTTTCCTTTCTTTTGACACAGAGTCACGCTCTGTCACCCAGGCTGGAGTGCATTGGTGCCATCTCAGCTCACTGCAGCCTCTACCTCCTGGATTCAAGCAATTCTCGTGCCTCAGCCTCCTGAGTAACTGGCTTTACAGGTGTGTGCCACCCTGCCCAGCTAATTTTTTGTATTTTTAGTAGAGAAGGGATTTCGCCATGTTAGTAATGGCTGGTCTCGAACTCCTGGCCTCAAGCTGTCTGCCTGCCTCAGCCTCCCAGAGTGCTGGGATCACAGGTGTGAGCCATAGGGCCCAGCTTATACTTTTCAAAGCACATTTGTCCATTTCTTGTTTCAGACATTCTTTTGATTAGAAACAAAATGTTAGTACTTCCCTGACACCATTCCCTTTTCTCCTCCTACTTTAATTTTTGTATCTTTTTTTTACTTTAACTACATGTGCCTAGCCACAAACAATATATAGTATTGTTTCCACATTTTCTGTAAATGTTAAACTCTATGTATCATTTAGCAAATTGCAATTTTCCCTTCAATATTATGTTTCCAAAGCCAGGCCAGGTGGCTCATGCCTGTAATTCCAGCACTTTGGGATGCTGAGGTGGGCGGATCACTTGAGGTCAGGAATTCGAGACCAGCCTGGCCAACATGGTGAAACCCTGCCTCTACTAAAAATACAAAAATTAGCCGGGCGTGGTGGTGGGCGCCTGTAATCCTAGCTACTCAGGAGGCTGAGGCAGGAGAATCCCTTGAACCCAGGAGGTGGAGGTTGCAGTGAGCCGAGATCATGCCACTGCACTCCAGCCTGGGCAACAGAGTGATACTCTTGTCTCAAAAACAAAAACACTATGTTTCCAAGACGTATTTACAGTTGACTCTTGAACAATGAGGGAGGGAGAGGCACTGACTCCTTCATGCAGTCAAAAATCCACCTGTAACTTTTGACTCCCCCAAAACTTAACTTCCATTGAACAGAAGACTTGCCAACACCATAAACAGTGGAACAACACATGTTTTGTATGTTGTAGGTATTCTATATTGTATTCTTGCAATAAAGTGAGCTAGAGAAAAGAACATGTTATTAAGAAAATCAGAAGGAGGAGACTATATATTTACTATTCATTAAGTGGAAGTGGATCATCATCAAGGTCTTCCTTCTGGTCATCTTTATATTGAGTAGGCAGAGGAGGAAGAAAAGAGGAGGCTTTGGTTTTGCTGTCTGGTGAGTGTCAGAGATGGAAGAAAATCCAGGAATAAGTGGACCCACACAGTTCAAACCCATGTTTGAAGGGTCAGCTGTATATTGCCACATATAGTAGATTTAGATCATTCATCTTAGCTGGTGTGCAGAGTTTCACTGCAGAGGTATAATGCAAGTTATTAATCCAGTCTCTCTTTGTTGTTGTTGTTGTTTTGAGACGGAGTCTCATTGTGTTGCCCAGGCTATAGTGGCACGATCTCGGCTCACTGCAACCTCCGCCCCCTGGGTTCAAGTGATTCTCTTGCTTCAGCCTCCTGAGTAGCTGGGATTACAGGTGCCCACCACCACACCTGGCTAATTTCTGTATTTTTAGTAGAGACAGGTTTCACCATCTTGGCCAGGCTGATCTTGAACTCCTGACCTCGTGATCCACCCGCCTCCCAGTCCCGTTTTGATGGACACTTGTGTTGCTTCCAGTGGCTGCTGCTGTACACCATGCTGCCATGAATAGCCCACGTGCATCTGGAGCCATGTTACTTCACCTCTCCTTGAGGGGCCTTGTGACTGTGCCGAGAGCAAGAACTCTGCAACTGGGCTGACTGGGTTCAGATCCCAAATCTGTAATTTACGGGCTGAGCAACTGAGCAAGTTACTTAAGGACGCTGTTTTTTCATCCAGAAAAATGGAGATAATAGCAGTACTTCCTTTAGAAGTTGTTGTGAAGATTAACCTATTAGCGTCTGTGAACCGCTTAGTACTATGAGGTGTTTAACATAATTATTATGCGGCTAAAACTTGAGCATGGGGATGTGCTCACTTATTTGTGGGAGCTAAAAATTAAAACAATTGAATTTATGGAGATAGTAGAAGGATGGTTACCAGCAACTAGGAAGGATAGGTTGGGGAGTGGGGTTAGGGGAGAAAGAAGGGATGGTTAATGGGTACAAAAAAATAGAGAGAATGAATAAGATCTAGTATTTGGTAGTACAACAGGGTGGCTATAGTCAACAATAATTTAATTGTACATTTAAAAATAACTAAAATAATATAATTGGATTGTTTGAAACACAAAGGATAATTACTTGAGGGGATGGATATCCAATTTACCCCGATGTGATTATTATGCATTGCATGATTCTATCAAAATAGCTCATATGCCCCATAAATGTATACACCTACTATGTATCCACAAAAAATTAAAAATGAAAAAACATTGAGCATAGGAGAAGGTGTGAGTGGAGCTGTCCCAGCCTCGTCTCCCAGGCTGTGCGACTTTGAACAGGTCACTGCACTGCTCCGGGTCTCACCTTCTACATCCATGAAATGGTGGTGTCATAAGGATGACATGAGATGATGTGTAGCCTGTAACAGACGCTCGACTAAGATTCATTTTTCTTGTCCCACTTCTTTTCCTCACCCTTGTGAGGTCGTTCAGGCACATGTCATCAGGCACCTTTTTCGACAGATAAGGATACTGTGGCTCAGAGAGGTGGAGAGACTTTCTGCAGGTCACCCAGCGTGTCAAAGGTGAATAGACTCTGCAGGCAGTGTCCCTGGGGTGGGTCCTAGTGGTTGTGGTTGCCACACCTTGGAGCCAGCCCAGCTCTTTCTGCAGACCCCATTACACAGCCCCCGTCCCTGACCTCCAATCCTACCCTCCTCACTTAGTCTCCAAACTTGGCCACCCACTGTGTTCTTGTGCTGAGGTGGAACAGACACAGTCATCCACGTGGCCTCTTAGGAACAGCCACCAAATGTTCCCATATCATAGCAACCACAGAATCAAAACAAGCTCTTAATGAAAGATCAAAAAAGACAGGGAGCTGGAAAGCCCATTCCCCGAACCAGCCAGCCCTCTGAAGATTCCTACTGCAGGGGTTTCAGGTCAGGGAGTTTATTTGATTTACATCTTCAAATTTAAAGGAGTCCCCTTCCCGCTCCACATTGTTAACTTCTAGCAGACCGTGGCTGGGAGCCAAGAAGCGGGTTTTAAATACACAAAAGGAAACAGAGCATGGCAAGGTCTGGAGGACAGAAGCCATCAGAGAGTGGGTGTTGCGGGGGGTGGCAGATCATAGAGGCACTGCACCATGCCTGGAGCCAGGGAATGACTTTTGCTTGGCCCTTGAAGTTTCTGGAGGCTGAGCTTAAGTGCTGCAGCCTCTTGTACCCACTGCTCAGCCTTTAGTTGGCTCCTTGCAATGAAATCCCAAAAGGGAAAGCCAGGAAGGCCCTTAAAGACCACTTGATCCAATGGTTTCCAAAATTTTTTTTTTTTTTTTTTTTTTTGGGATGGAGTTTAGCTCTCGTTGCCCAGGCTGGAGTACAATGGCATAATCTTGGTTCAGCACAACCTCCGCCTCCCAGGTTCAAGCGATTCTCCTGTCTCAGCCTCCCAAGTAGCTAGGATTACAGGCATGCGCCACCACGCCCTGCTAATTTTGTATTTTTAGTAGAGACGGGGTTTCACCATGTTGGTTAAGCTGGTCTCGAACTCCTGACCTCAGGTGATCTGCCCCTATCAGCCTCTCAAAGTGCTGGGATTACAGTCATGAGCCACCGCACCCGGCCCCAAACTTGTTTTTTAAGCAAAGAAATTGTTTCCTGGATAACCTCACATAAAGCATCCCAGTATGTAAAGCAGATAACAGTATTGGACGTGACAACCTGGAATTCCGTCCATGGGGACTCTTCTCCTTGTCCTTGCACACACACAAACCCTTCAGCTTATGCTTCCAACATCAGTGTCCAAAGAAACTTCAGACAAATCCAGCCCCTTCATTCACAGATGGAGACGTTATTGTTAGTTATAGTAAATATTAGCTACTAACTACCAGTACTTACACTTTAAACATGCCATAGGAGAATGATTTTATATGTCTGATAGCATCAAATCCCCACAACTACCTGATAAGCTAAGTATTATAATGACCCCCATTTTGCAGATGAGTAAACAGAAGTCTAGAGAGGTACAATCACTTCCCAGTCACTCAGCTGGTAAGTGGTGAAGGCAGAATTCAGAGCCCAATGTGGCTGACTCTATAGCCTGTGCCATTCACCCCTATATGGGTTGCCCAGGGAGGTTAGAGACTGTCCCACAGTCTCATAGTAGCTGAGCCGGGACAACGAGGTGGCCTGGTGTGGAGGGAAGCTCACGGGTGTGTGGGGCTGGAGCTCTGGGTCCAAGATGTTCATCAGCCGCCTGTGCTGGCTGTTTGGTAAAAGACTGAGGGTGAGTGGTCAATGAGCATGAGAGGAGGAAGGGAGCCTTGGGAGACCACACTGGAGAACCTGAAACTAGGGAGCTATAGCAGGTGTCTGAGCTAGAGAATCCTACCCTTGGCTGCACATCAATATTGGGACAATAGGCCCAGATGTGTCATTCCCAATAATCACAATGGGGCAGGATGGTGCTCAAAGCACTTTACTGGCATGATCTTAACCATCACAAAGCCTCTGTCAGAGAGGTGATGTCATGATACCCATTTTACAGATGAGGTCGTTGGGGGCTCAGGGAAGTGAAGTGCTTTGTCCAGGGTCACATGGCTGATGAGTGGGGGAGCTGACACTTGAAGCCAAGACTGGCTGACTTTCAAGCCCACATGCCTCTGTCAGTTAAGTGTGGTGACGGTAATGCTGTGTAACAAACAGTCCCCCAAATCTCAGTGCTGTAGGACAGTAAGTGTTGATTTAGCTCGCATGTCTAATGTGGGTTGGCTGAGCCAGGCTGGGCTCAGCTGGGCAGCTGTGTGCTCATCCATGTGTCTCTCATCCTCTCCTGGGATCAGTGGACTAGCCTTGGCATATTCCCCTCCTGCTCATGGCAGGAGTGCAAGGGGGTGAGCAGAAATACACAAAGTCTCTTGAGGCCCAGACTCAGGACCACACAGAGTCACTCCTGCCTCATTCTGTTGACCCCAGCAAGTCACAGGGCCAAACCCAGTGTCAATAGGTAGGAAATGGTACTCTGTTCTTTTAATGGGAGGAACTGCAAAGTTGCTTGGTAAGGGTGAGAATACAAATAAGGGTAAAGAATTGGAGGCAAGTTTTGCATTATACCATATTGTCTGTGCTGGTTTAAAATATGTTCACACAGTCTTTGATAATCCCTTCAAAAGATGGAGCCTAATTCTACATCTCTTGGGTGTGGGCTAGCCTTACTGACTCCCCTTTAATGAATAGAACAAGGTGGAAGTGATGGTGTGCAACTTCCAAGGCAAGGTCATAAAAGACATTGTGGCTCCCTCCTCACTCTCTTGAGGATCACCCACTCTAGGGAAGCCAGCTGCCATGTTGTGGGGATACTCAAGCAGCCCAATGGAGAGACCCTGTGGTCTCCAGCCAGCAGCTGTGTGAGTGGCCCATCTTGGAACCAACTCCTCCAGCCCCAGTTCAGCTGCAGCTGACATCCTAACTGCAACCTGATGAGAGACCCAGAGTCAGAACTGCTCAGACTGAAGTTGCTCCTGAATTTCTGACCCACAGGAACTGTGAGACAACAACTGTTCATTGTTTTAAGTTGTCAAGTTCTGGGGTAAATTTGCTTGCAGCAATAAATACGAATGCTGTGTCTAAATATTCTGCCAACTCACTGCTGCCATAGCAAGGCCCATCATAACAAGCAAGGCTTGGATGGAAGCAGCTTTGTCTTCTCCCCAGAGAACCAGCAAAATCCCAACAATTTACCAAGATTAGAGAACCAAAAATACCCATGGAAACTATAGTTAAGAAACATCTGTTTTTGAGCTGCCTAAATTGGGTAGTTCTCAAAAGGAATAAAAATGTATCAGAGGATGGGGACAGCTGGGTGGGGACTGATGCCAACTGCCTGGCAGGCTCAGCTGGTCACTCGGGTTCCTTCTTAGAGCTGAGGCAGGGAGAAAGATCCAAACAAAGATCTGATGGGGCAGATTAGACAGAGCTGCCTGTAGCAAGGCACTGAGGGCTGTGTCCAGCTGCAGGGGCAGTACTTATGTTTACTGCACCCCTACTATGTGCCAGGTGCAGGGTGGGCACCTGCATTTGAGGACCAGGGATTGGGGTGTTGGAAGATTTTGGCTTTTGGCCAGGACTAAAGGGTGAGAGGTAGTATGGAGAAGGAATTAAGGACCTGTGGAGAGGCCTGGGCTTGAATCCTGGCATTGATGCTTACCAGCTCTGAGGCTTGGTACATGGCCAATCACTTAAACACTCTGGGCCAGTTTCCTCAACTGTAAAATGGGCATATTCACAGTGCCTACTTGACCCATCCTTGTGGTCCTCTCAGGCTTGCTTTGTAGCATTCCTCCTGGACTCCTCAGGTTTTATCAGTCCTGGTGCCCTTCCACTGTAGCACATCCTTGGATCAGAGTGATGGGTCCAGGAATAGACACATGACCCAAGGGAGGCCAATCAGGTGAATATAGGGAGATGTTCTTTCTTTCTTAAGGTGGCTACATTTAGGACATGAGCCAGGGTTGCCAGTGTCACCCATCACGTGTACCATATGAATAACTTGTCTAAGACCTGGCAAGAGATGATGGAGCCTAATGACATTGTTAAAGATCCTGGATCCAGCCATACCTGAAGCATATCCAGAATTCCAGCTGAGTACCTGTACTAGTCAATGTTCTCCAAATAATATATACAGGCATAACCCAGAGATATTGTAGGTTTGGTTGCAGGCCACCTCAATAAAGTAAATATTGCAATAAAGTGAGTCATAGGAATTTTTGATTTCCCAGTGCACATAAAAGTTACACTATACTGTAGTGTATTAAGTGTACAATACCGTTATGTCTAAAAACCACTATATATACCTTAATTAAAAATACTTTATTGCTAGCAATCATCTGAGCCTTCTGCAAAGTGTAATCTTTTTGCTCGTGGAGGGTCATGCCTCGATGTTGATGGCTGCTGACTCATCAGGGTGGTGGTTGCTGAAGGTTGGGGTGGCTGTGGCAGTTTCTTAAAATATGACAACAATAAAGTTGGCCACATTGATGGACTCTTTCTTTAAAGATTTCATGGAAGCATATGATACTGTTTGATAGCACTTTACGCACAGTAGAATTTCTTTCAAAATTAGAGTTAATCCTCTCCAACCCTGCTGCTGCTTTAGCTATCAAGTGTATGAAATATTCTAAATGTGGCCAGGTGCGGTGGCTTATGCCTGTAATCCCAGCACTTTGGGAGGCCAAGGTGGGTGGATCACCTGAGGTCAGGAGTTTGAGACCAGTCTAACCAATATGGTGAAACCCTATCTCTACCAAAAATACAAAAATTAGCTGGGTGTGATGATGGGCGTCTGTAGTCCCAGCTACTTGGGTGGCTGAGGCAAGAGAATCACTTGAATCCGGGAGGTGGAGGTTGTAATGAGCCAAGATTGTGCCACTGCACTCCAGTCTGGGCCACAGAGTGAGACTCCTCAACGATGTTCACAGCATCTTCACCAGCAGTAGATTCCACCTCAAAATACACTTTCTTTGTTCATCTATAAGAAGCAGTTCCCATTCATTTAAGTTGTTTTTTTCAAAGAGTTAAAATCTCACTTTGCCACCTAAACTGGAGTGCAGTGGTGTGATCATACCTCACTGCAGCCTCAAATTCCTGGGATCAAGTGATCCTCTTGCCTCAGCCTCCCAAGTAGCTTGGGACTACAGGTGTGCACCACCACGCCCAGCTTAAAGTTATGAGATTGCAGTAGTTCAAGAACCAGCAGGCTGGATACTCAAGAAGAGCTCATGTTTTTGTTTGATTTGGAAAACAGGAGAAGATCAATGCCCCAGCTCAATGCCAGTAGTCAGGAAAATTTTCCTCTAACTTGCAGGAGTATGAGCCTTTTGTTCTATTCAGGCCTTTAACGGATTGGGTGAGGGCCACCCATATCAGGGAAGATAATTTACTCACTACCAATTCATGTGTTAATCTTACCAAAAACCCCCTCACAGACACACTGAGAATAATGTTTGACCAAATATCTGGGCCCCCTGGGGCTCAGTCAAGTTGACACATAAAATTAACCATCACAGCGTCCAAGTTATGTGATCTAATACCTTCCCCTATTTTTTTTTTTTTTTTTTAGACAGGGTCTTGCTCTGTCACCAGGCTGGAATGCAGTGGCACGATCTCTGCTCACTGCAAGCTCTGCCTCCTGGGTTCAAGTGATTCTCCTGCCTCAGCCTCCCAAGCAGCTGGGACTACAGGTGAGTGCCACCACACCCAGCTAATTTTTGTACTTTTTTAGTAGAGATGGGGTTTCACCATGTTGACCAGGATGGTATCAATCTTTTGACTTCGTGATCCGCCCACCTTGGCCTCCCAAAGTGCTGGGGTTACAGGCGTGAGCCACCACTCCTGGCTACCTTCCCCTATGTGTTTTAAACACATTTTGGTTGATAGAACTTGCTCACAACCAACAGTTTGAATGATAGAAATACTTATTTCATAGGGATGGTAAAAATACAAATGATCTCTCTCATAGCACAATACCTGAGGGAGACAGTGGGTGCTCAAAAATAATAATCATTGATGCATGTTATAGAGAAATATCATGGGAGCAGGATTTCCCCATTTTGCTCCCACTTCTTCCCACAATGCTGACACATAAAATTAACATCAGTGTCCAAGTTATCTTCCCCTATTTGTTTTAAACACATTTAAAAACACGTTTAAACAGAAATAATAATCACAGATGCATGTTATAGAGAAATATCATTGAAGAAGTCAGAAAACAGGCAGACATTTCTTCTACTTCCACTACATCACGTCCTCTCTCTTTTTTTTTTTTTTTTTTTTTTTTTTT
>NW_026653295.1:0-983 GCF_009828535.3 Hylobates moloch | reverse complement strand
TCACGTCCTCTCTCTTTTTTTTTTTTTTTTTTTTTTTTTTTGAGGCAGAGTCTCGCTCTGTCGCCCAGGCTGGAGTGCAGTGGCGCTATCTCGGCTCACTGCAAGCTCCGCCTCCTGGGTTCACGCCGTTCTCCTGCCTCAGCCTCTGGAGTAGCTGGGACTTCAGACACCTGCCACCATGCCCGGCTAATTTTTTGTATTTTTAGTAGAGATGGGGTTTCACCGTTAGCCAGGATGGTCTCAATCTCCTGACCTCCATCATGTCCTCTCTTTATCAGGGATACCCAATGGTTTTAGGCAGATGAGACAGACCCTGCAATCCACAGACAAACTCTATGTTCTAAGATGTTTGGCACAGTTATTCATAAGCTCAAAGATGAGGAACCTGTAGTGCCAGGTTCATAAGTGGAGGGCTGGACGGCCGGGAAGGAAGCACCTGGGTACCTAGAGATAATTTTATGAGGCTATTGTCTGGTACATAATCTAATTTTGATGTCTAAAGCTTAACATCACTTCTGTCTTTCTCTTTGCATTTTCTGTAATAAATTCTAATCTCACCCAGACTAATGGATGCCTAGGGTGGTAGAGATAAAAATCTGTACTCAGGAAAGCAAAATGAAATACACATTAAAAACTTTTAAACTAGGTATCCCTGCTACATATCTTTTGAAGCATAGTGGATGTATTGATTTTGACCACTAGCGTCCCTTCCTTGATGAAACCATGCCTCCCTCACTCCCCAGAGGCTGTTAATCACTGTTGTCTGCCCTCCTCACCACAGCGGAGGGCCTGTGACTAGGCTGAGCCAATCCTAGCACCCATGTCAATGTCCTCTTGGGCTCAGCGATTGGTCCTGAGGTGAACATGTGACCCAAGCAGAGCCAATCCAAATCCTTAGTTGGATTTCTATATAGATGCTGAGAGAGAGGGAGAGCCATAGATAGATAGATAGATAGATAGATAGATAGATAGATAGATAGATA
>NW_026653294.1:0-14428 GCF_009828535.3 Hylobates moloch | reverse complement strand
TATTAGATGGGCTTTACTGTCAGCCACATTTCTATGACTTAGAGGTGTTCTGTCTCACAGCAATCAAAATAATTTGCAACTTGGCCAGCAGATAGAAATAATTTTTTCATAGTTAATAACAAAGGGAACCAGAAAGGGGCGTGTGTAATTAATACTTCTCATAATACCCTGTTATAACATTTACCTTAAGCTAATAGCTAATTTTACTTCTTATGCTAGGTTGAGCTATCTATTCTCATTCTTTCCTTTCGGGCAACACCACTTTTTCTCTGAAGGTCATCATTTCCTTGGCACCCATAAACTGAGAAAATAGTTATAAAAATCTGGCAACCCTAAAGTAGAATTCAGTATAAGAACATAATAAAAACTTCATAGTTAATGCCAAAGTATTTAAATAGTCAACGAACAACAAATGATTTTAAAAACATCTGATGCCTAATTCTGTACAAGGAAGTTCTCTGAAACCAAGAAAACAAATCAAGCATATCAATGGACCAGACACATATTATGACATTAAATGGCTATAATTTTAATTCTCTCGAAGTGAACACTTCAAATGTGAAAGGTGGCATGTTGTTTTCAAATACAATGAAATGTATATGCCAAGATATGCAAGAACATTTATACGCAGGAACATTATATGCAAGAACATTAACTACCCTAAATCCTTTATCAAACATGAGTTTATGTGTGTGTTATAAATTATACATTATGTAATGTTACATATCTTATATTAATTGAATATTATATAGCATATATTCCATGTCTATGTTGCTATATGTAATACAATATATATAATGTATAATGTTACATTTAATAGTACATATTAAAACGTGCTGATAATGGAAAACATTTGAAATTTGTATTACATCCAACAAGTCCAAGACTATCAGCTGGTCTGAGGAGAAAACAGTTACTCTCAAAGGCTCTCCGAATGTCATTTTTGTTCCATCCTATTCACGCATCAACCTAATTTTAGAATACATTTTTTTCTTGGCAAAAAGGACTCCGGGCACGTTTTATCATCTGTTGTTAATTGATTACTTTTACCCTGAGAGAGGTATTTGGGTTGTGGCAATCTCAATAGAACAAATCAGCACAGAAAATTATTTGTTGTTTTAATAACAGGCATAAAGAGAACTCATTTTTTTTTCTTGGATGAAGAGAATGAAATAAACATATTTAGAATATGTAATTTAAATAGAATTCTATTAATTTACATTTATTTTATTTATATAAGAATTAAACTGTTCAGACAAGTTTAAGAATTGCAGAATATCTATTGTTTTCATCAAAGATAAAAAACCTCTTGCTATTTAATGCTACACAATCATTGCAACGCACAAGTTCAAGTATAAAATTTCTGTCAAAAGCTTTGTTATACATTTCTTTTTCCAAAAAAAAAATGTTCATTTCTTAATGATTGCTGAGTCTGAAAGTTAAAGCCAAAGTCATTCTTAAGTGTACATTTTCCAACTCATGAAATGTTTATGAGCAAGGACCTTAAGGGCCACACAATCTCAGCCCCTCTTTCTTACAAATCCAAAAAGAAAATCATTATAATAGTGGCATTTGTGGAAATTATAATTTTAATTTTGATGATGTATTTATAAATCAGTATGTTTCATTTTTAAATATCCAAAATAATTTTATTAAGTTGTATAAGAAACATAAGTAGGGGTGATATATATTAAAAATAAGAGATTTAAAAACTTCTGGGTTAAGATATTTGACAGTATTTGCGTCCCCATCAGATGTAAACTAGCAGAGGTAGAAACCATTTTGATCTTCAGAAATTTGGAAATTTTACTGGACGTATTGTGCCATCATATAATAATGGGACATGTTTTCTTAAATTTATTTCCAATTCTGGACTGTGGCAAATGCTGTTCATGCCTTGACATGTCCCCTTTAAGTATGCCTTAAAGGGCATGGATTTATGGATATCTGTGACTTCCTCCTTGAAACTTCTCTCTAGACAAAGAATGGTGCTCAGTTCTCACATAGATCACCCAGAAGTGGTAGTAAAAGCCTGCAGGAGCAGTACCAAACCAAAAATTAATCAAAATTGGTAAAAAACAAACGAACAAAAAAACCTGTTTTCTTGCCCTTTGGTTAGAAGAACTCTGAGGTGAATTTGACACCAACTTCCAGAGGCCCCCAGTGGGACTGAGTCCCAATTGCCTGCAATGATAGCCTGTTAATTAAAACCCCTGGAACTGGTTTATTCTCTTTGCAGTCTCCTACTCCCCTACCTATGCTTTGAGACCACCTCTCAAACTACTTGCCCTCAAGACCAGATCTCAGGGTCTGCTGTTGGAATTACCCAGCTTAACACATGCCCTAAATCCCAGGATAGAGAGGTTCCCTTCCTGGTCTCATGCTTTCTAGGGCCTTACTCTGATCCTCCTTTGGCATTGCCTCTCTGCACATGCAAGAAGTACATGGGCCCAGTGGGACAGATCTATACGGATCCCAGCCCCACCCATGGTTCAAGTTCATGAGACATTATAATTCACAATCCATAGTTCCTTGATCCTGTTTACAGTGCTTTCACAAGACTCTTCCCTAGGTCAGTCCTCCTGGTAGAAGACTCCTAGAACTGTGCAGTAACTAAGAGGTCACTATTAGGAGGGTATGGACCAAGAGTAAGTGTGTGGGCTGACATATCCACATGTTTAAACATAAGAACCATTAGAGTGCATGTAAGAGTTGAAAGACAGAAGACAATGGTGTGGGCACCTGACTAGCACCCAGCTACCCTGTGCTGTCATTTTCTAGTGCAAAACTCTGAGGAGTCCAAAAATTCTAAATTCAAACTTGGTCTTCAAGGTTCTTATAAAGTTAGATTTGTTAAAATGGAATAATAGAATGTATTCTCTTTTGAAATGTGTTAGTTTGATTTGTAAGTTTTTAAAATTTAGACATATGTTATGTGGGTTTCCATTTGTACTCCTGACTTGGGCATAACAAATGTTAGGGACTATCTGGATCTGTCCCTTCCATCCCTACTCAACTCAGATGTAGTTAACCTGTATCTTTTCATTACAAGTGTGGCAATTGTCAGGATTCTATATTTAAAGATAACCGAATATATGTAAATTTACAGAAAAATTACAATTACTGAAGAAAATAAAGAAACATAAAGAAAGAATTTCTTGAGGTAAAGACTACATCATTTCACTTAACTTTGGTTATTGGAAGAAATCAGTGCTATCTACAGTTTTTCAAATAACCCATAAAAATATACTATGTTCAGATCCTAGAACAGGTCATAGTTGGAACAAAAAATCAATACCATTGTTTTGTTCAGCTACAACTGCATAACAAACTACCCAAAAACTTAGTGATTCAAAGCAACAACCATTCATTTGCTCATAATTCTGTGGCCTGAGCTCATTTGGGACAGCTTATCATCTCCAATGGTACTACCTGGGTATTTTGACCTGTGTATATACTGGGTATTGACTGTGGTCTTTGGATCTCAGCTGGGAATTCTGTCCATGAGCACTCTAATCCTGTATGAGATGAGCCCAATCATTTTTCATAGAGTACAGAAGAATTACCAGCAGCAAAAAAGAGACTAATGTAAAATAAGCTACCAAATATCTGCCTCTTTCCTATTCCTAAATCATCCTTTGTCCAAAGCAAGTCACGTGGCCACAACCAGGTCAGCGAGGAAAGGGAGACTATACAAAACCTGTGTAAAGGCAGATATGATCCACTTGGGCTTTTACTGTAATAATCTACAATTCCCTAACTGCAGAGAAACATACATGTATACAACTTGTGACCTGAAAAAGATAAAATCAACTGAGAGTTAAAACCCTTTTTTTTTGTTTTGGTTCCAATTCTACATTGTGTGACCTTAAGCAAACAACTTAAGGTTTTTTTTCAAACTCAACTTCTTTTTTTTCCTTTCATTTTTCAACCACAAGTTTATTTTCTAAATGTACTCCATATATTTTTAATACCAGAAAAGGGTTTATTTCCCCCCATGGATACAAGGCAGTCCCTCCCAGATATTTTTGGCATGTGATTTTAAAACTGAAAGCCATCTAAAAATAGTTGTGAAAGCTAAGACATAAGCATTATTTTAATATCCTCCCAACTATTTAAGAATATCGATTTTTAAAACAATTTTTAACTTTATAATTTTTTTAATTTTAGCTTTTATTTTAGATACAGGGAGGTACATGTATTGAATTTTTACACGGGTATATTGGACCCGGGTAGTGGGTATAATACCCAATAAGTAGTTTTTCAACCCACACGTCCCTCCAAACTTCTTAACCTCTTTCAATGAGTGGGATTTGATTAATAGCTTTCAAAAATTTTTATTTTCTGGCTTAGATGTACTGTGTATAAACAATATTTAAAATTGAATTAACATATAAAACAAAGGAAACTGGAGTTAATCTGGTTGAAGTAGAATGAGGAGCTAGAAGTCCCCATTTACTTCCATGGCCTCACTATAGATAAGCCAAAGCACTTCAGAAGAATTTTGGGGCTTCATAGAATATAATTTGGTTAACTAATTTATTAGACTTGTTTGTGCCTTAATAGGTCATAATTGTATAAAAACACATCAAACATATGGAAGAGATTAAGTAATATAGTAAGTTGAACACTGCCTTCTATAGTTGTTTTTGGTATATTATTAACAAACAATAGTCAGAGCTTTTAATTCAGAAAATGAATAATCAAGAATGAATAATTATATTTATTACATGTATACACATAATTGTATAATATTTATTATAAGAAAACATGAATAATTAGATTTTAGAGAATTTTTTGGCCTATTTGTTAATCACACTGCCACCCACTACTAAAAACCTCTTAATGTAGGATTTTTTCTATTGTATAAGTCAAAAGACTAACTTACCTGCTCTCTTACGGCATTCTTGCATTGCTATAAAGAAATACCTGAGACTGGGAAATTTATTTAACTAAAAAAAAAAGTTTAATTTGCTCACAGTTCTGTAAGCTATAAAGGAAGCATGGAAGTATCTGCTTGGCTTCTGGGGAGGACTCAGGAAACTTACAATCATGGCAGAAGACAAAGCAGGAGCAGGCATCTTACATGGCAGGAACACAAGTAAGAGAAGAGAGTGGGGGGAGGTACTATACACTTTTCAACAATCAGACCTCGCTAGAACTCACTCACTATCCTGAGTACAGCATCAAGAGTATGGTGCTAAACCATTCATGTGAAACCACCCCCAAGATCTACTCACCTCCGACTAGTTCCCACTTCCAATATGGTGATTACAATTTGAAATGAGATTTGAGCAGGGACACAGATCCAAACCATATCACAAGTAAAGTGAAATTTTTCCCATTTTAGTTATATTATTATATTTTTGAAGGCACATGAGTATCTGAATCACAAATACTCTGGAAAAGTAAGTGACTGTGCGCTAACAACTGCTCATTACTATGTCCTCTTTAATAAAAATATGAAATGTAGCCATAGACATTAAAAAAAGAATTCAGCAGTTAAAAAATTTACAGTGTTTATTTTGTAAAAAATTTGTATTAGTAGAAATTTTGTTTGATATGGTCCACTCAGAAAAAAAAACATTTTCTAAAATGGACTAGCTGCTTAAATTGTTATATTTATTATAATATTCAATAAAATAATAAAGACCTATACTTATTATTGACAAATTCAACTTTTAAAATATTGGCTAAAATTGATTTTATTATTTAAAAAGAGGTTGAACTACTTTTCCTTTTCTGTCACCAGGGAGATTTAAAATAACATAATACTTAGGGGATAAAAGACAAACAGTGATAGGAAAAGAGAGGGGAAAGGAAAAGGAAAGAAAGGAAGAAAAGAAGAAAAAAAGAGGATAAATATAAAGGAGAGGGGAAGTAGGAATTGAGGAAGGAAAATGAAAAGTATTTGGAATGCTAAAACAATGTCATGTGACCCTTTTTGCCTGACCAACCTCAAATGTCTGAGAGCACTGGACTTGCCTTCCCATGAAGTCTGTAAGTATCTGCCAGCAGGGCAGACTGGTATGCAGTTCCCTGTCTGATTTTACTGAAAAGTTCTAAGTGCACATTCTCCCAGGTGCCCTAAAGCACAGGGAAAGAAGGTCATAGACAGATACCAGAGTGCTGTAGTATGTAAATGGCAAGGATGGCCAATCCTTATGAGCACAGTCAAGCTAGCCTTAAGAGCTATAGAAAAACTAATTTTGTTGTTCAAGTCTAGTAGGGCTTTATTAACCTTCTGTCTGCTTGATCTGCCAATTATTGCAAGAGGTCTAATAAGATCTTCCACTGTAATTTAGAATTTGTTCATTTCTCTTTTTACATTAATTGATTTTGGCTTTATACATTTTGAGAATATGTGTTTAGGTATAAATAATTTCAAAGTTTCTTCTCCAAGTTGGATTTTTCCCTTTTTTAATTAAGTAATACACTTATTTACCACAAAGTCTACTTGTTTTAATATTAATATATCTCTATGCCAACTATTTTATGATTAGTAAACACCTGGTATAGGTTTTTTGATATTTTACCAGGAAATTTTATAAACAGTATAAAGCTACATTTTAGTTTTCATTGTGAAAATATCACCTTTTATAGTTTAGTCTGTTCATATTTATTGTGATTAATGATATATTTGTGTTTATTTTAACATCTCATTTTGTGCCACACTTTATCCCATTTTATGTTGTTCTTTTCTATTCTTGAATTCTATTGAATTCATCAAGTTTTGTTTATTTTCATTTATGCCTCTACTGGTTTAGAAATTATACATTCTATCCCTATACTTTCCATTGCCCCAAATATTCAACATCTATGTTTCACATAAAAATATCTTACAGTAATTCAACCCTGGTCCCTAAAATGTAAGAACTTTACATGCCTGTAATGGCAAACCCTTCCTTATAAAGTTGCTATCTAGTAATTGAGCTCACTTTGTTTTGGTAACACCTGAATTATTTATTCTTGTCATTATTTCTACAGTCAAATCCTCATGGGAGTTACCCACATTTACTGATTATTTTAGTAACCATTGTTCTTGGATCCCAATTCTCTCTTCTGAATTCAATTTCCTTCACCAATAAGAGGCCTTCTACTTGTTCTTTTACCAAAATCTCTGAGTTTTAAATGGTCTCAAGTTCATTGTTGAACTACAAACATTTTTATTTCATCTTTACTCATAAGTGATAGTTCACTAGGACATAAAATTCTAGACTGGCAGTTAATTTTCATCAGCACTATAATGCTATTGTCTTTTGGCTTCTAATGTTACTGTCAGTAATTCTGCCTTCAGTATAACTTTTGTTCCTTTAAAAATAATCTGCCTTTTTTCTCTCATTGCTTTTTGGAATTTCTCTTATCTTTGCCATTCTATGGTTTCACTATGACCTATCTATCTACGTGTAAACTTAGGTATTCTTCTATTGTCTTCTGGTATTATAGACATTTTATTTGTGCTTTTCCTTATTCTCATTTGCTCCTAGTAAGATAAGAAATTTATTTGTCTTAGGTGGTCACTTGTAGAGGACCTCATTCCATATTTACTTTACAGCAATCTCTTAGTTCTAACTATGGAGGTAACTCAATATGCAGCCCTTGGGTCCATTTCCTGTATCAAAGAAGCATCTACCTATTAAATGTAGATAGGGTACTTGTTTGTTTGTTTGTTTGGTTTTTCATGCCCTGGCAGTTTTGTAATGATCTAAAGAAAAATTTACATCTTAAAAAAATATATATAACATATATATGTATACATATACAAACAGGATATATATATATATATATCTTCCTGTTAACAGGTTGGGTATTCCTTATCTGAAATGCCTGAGGCCAGAAGTATTTTAGATTTCAGAATTTTTCAGATTTTGGAATACACGCATATGCATAATGAGATAACTTAGGGATAGGACCCAAGTCTAAACAGGAAATTCATTTATGTTTCATATACACATTATATACATAGCCTGAAGGTAATTTTACATATTTTAAGTAATTTTGTTCATGAAACAAGTTTCGACTGCCTTTTGACTGCGACCTAATATGAGATCAAATGTGAAATTTTCCACCTGTGGCACCATGTTGGTGATCAAAATGTTTCTGATTTTGAGCATTTGGGGTTTTGGAGCATTCAAATTTTGGATTTCCACGTTGATTTTACTCAACCTATAATCAACAATGTGAACCTGAAAATCTGAGACAGATGTCAGTTAATTTAGAAAGTTTATTTTGCCAAGGTTGAGGATGCACGCCTGTGATGTGACAGTCTCAAGAGGTCCTGACAACATGTGCTCAAGGTGATCGGGGCACAACTTGGTTTTATACATTTTAGGGAGATATGAGACATCAATCAATATGTGTAAGATGTGCATTGGTTCAGTCCGAAAAGGTGGGCGAAGGTGGGACAACTCAAAGAGGGAAGGGGGCTTCAGATCATAGGTAGATAAGAGACAAATGGTTGTATTTTTCTGGGTTTCTGATTAGCCTCTCCAAAGGAGGCAATTAGATATGCATTTATCTCAGTGAGCAGAGGGGTTACTTTGAATAGAATGAGAGGCAGGTTTGTCCTAAACAGTTCCCAGCTTGACTTTTCCCTTTAGCATAGTGATTTTGGGACCTCAAGATTTAGTTTCCTTTCACAATAAACTCTAGTCCCGCCAATAATATTACAGCCAAAAATATAACCCCAACAGCTTAGGCAACTGAACGGACCCCCTCTGGGCCAAGGGAAACCTGAAACATTGAATTACCAGCAATGATGGAAAGGGAGGTTGGACATGCTTTGTTACACCCTCTCCCTTTTGGAATTTAGACACAACTGACCATCATTAAGATTAAAATAGATATCATAAGACTGATGAAACAGACTCTTTTTGTCAATAAGATACCAAATTCCAAACTGACTCTGGTATAGCATCACATGGCAAATAACAAACCCTGAATGAAATAAAATCATTTTACCCCCAAATACATGTCTTTGACATATTTTGAAATGGCCTGCAAATCTTCTGTCTTTTGTGGGAGTAATTTAGTATCAGTAGATAATCTTCATTAATGCATCTAGGCCTTTCCTGATCTAGGAGAGATTAACTAAGCATCTGATACCTTCTAAGGCCTGAGAAAAAGACATTTAGCATCTGTTGTCTCTGATGCTTGCTATCTGGAGGCTTCATCTACATAACAAGAACGTTGGCTTCCACAACTCCATTTATCTTAACTCAAGCATTTCTTTCCAAGCAGACTTCCAGGACTGCAAGTCTTCAGCTTAACTCTTTAACCCAATTGCCAATGAGAATACCTTTGAATCCTTCTATAACTGTGATAAGCCCTCCCTGTCCTCACACTGAGATGTTTGGCTTTTCTAGGCCAAACCATGTATACATTACATGTATTGCCTTATGTCTTTCCCTGTAACTTGTCTCCCTAAAATGTATAAAACCGAACTGTAACTTGACCACCTCAGGCACTTTCTCAAGACCTCCTAAGATTGTTCTCCTGTCTATGGTCACTCATATTGGCTCAGAATAAACCTCTTTAAATATTTCACAGAGTTTGGCTTTTTCATCAACAAAATGCACCACAACTCACTTAGACTCTTCCCATCTCTGCCACCACTACTACCAGATCTCATGTGAGATTCTATACATTATTGATAGAGTGATGTTCCTCCACATAATCCCCTACAGTTGTGGGCATTTTTGGGAATTCCTCATAGGATACATGTAAATGGCTGGCTGCTGTTGAATTTTTGGATTTCTGTAGGTCTTCATGGGTCATTTAATGAAAAATTAGGAGGGGACCTATCAAGGAGTTCTAGCTTGATAGCATTTTAAATAGTAGGTTTTCTATAATTTTCTAAGAAGACAAAATTACCCAAAGAGAACAACTGATGTAAGATTTCACTTTCTAATTAACCCCTCCATACGGAAAGAAGCAAGGGATTGCTGACAGCAAATTAACTTTGTATTTTGCATTTTCATTTCTGAATACCATAAACTTTCTCTAATTGTCCTGTATTAAATATAAACTCTGTTTTGAACAGAGTTTAATTGTAATTTCTTGCAGACTGATTTACTAAGTGTGCAAATTAGTATGCATGTGCTGCTAGCAGGCCAATAAATAGCATGTTTTCTAGGACTTAAAATAATGGAAAAGACTACTGAAATTTCTGATTAAATGCCTCCTTAAATATATAATTGTAGAGGATATGTTTACCACTGAAGACCTAACAGAAAGAATAAGAAACTTTTTAAAATTTCCCTTTTTTTTACTTACCAGCTCTATGTCTATAAATATAAAGCAATGAAAGGCAAAGTGAGTCATTTATCAAACTGAAAATATATTAAAACTATTAGGATAAAGAATATATGCAGTCTTGGATATTACAATTATGTTGAATTGGTTATGTTACATTATTTGACTTGAAGTGTATTTTTTAAGATAACATAGAACACAATCAAGTCTCATTGTAGTTTGGTGCATGCAGAGTAGGAGGAAAGAATTTGGATTGGGCAGAAAACCAAAATGTTAGTAGGACATACATTTGTAACTAAACAAAATACACAGGGCATATATTTGCAACTAAACAAAGTACAGACTCTGACTATGAGAAGATAGGTATGGGAGGGCAGCAGGAGAAAGGCATATCCATCAAGTAACAGTTATCACTGGGGTTATCTAAAGTAAGAAGCAAGCTTAAAATAAGGGAAGTTGCACAGAGAAAAGAAGAAATGGGTAAGGCTGGTATAAAAGAGGCCAATTCCACAGTTAAAGACCCAGGATCCCAAGTTGAGGGAAAGATTCCTGTTTGAGGGGCCTAGGGCTATCCAGAACAATGATGGATGGCGGGAAGAGTGTACCAGTACCCAGGGAGGGAGCTGGCAGAAACAAACTAGGCTTTTAAGAAATAAAGTAGAAATCTATGCCTGAGTGCTGGGACAGACATGACAGAAATAAATGTATCACAAAGAGGGATCATGCTGAAACCACCTTTGCAAAAATTACGACTGAGAAAATAATGACAGTGAAAGAAATCTTATCCAACGGAGTCCATCTTTCTTCTAACCTCCAAGCCATTGTTGTTTATTCCTGGGTATGAGCCAAAATAACTTTGGGAGGAACTCAGTTTATAGTTCAACTTTGAAACAAAGATGGTAACAGCTCTTTCCCAAAACAAATCCCCTTCCTACCTGGGGACGAGACTGCCTTTACAGAACTAACACATTAGACAAAAGATTAGAAATTATGGCTTAGGAGTCGTGCAGCCGGAGGCTGCAAGCGTCTGAACCTCCCCAAATTGCTCCTGGAGATAACCTCACTATTGTAAAGCCCAAGATCAGTGCTTGAGATTTTGTAGACCCTGTATCCTGGATGGATCCGCTGCCAGGAACCGGATGATAAACTGGCTCATCTGGTCTTGTGGCCTCCACCCAGGAACTGACTCAGTTCAAGAGGATGGCTTTGACCCCCGTGATTTCATCTCCAACCTGACCAATAAGCAATCTCCACTTCTCCAGCCCCTACCTGACAAATTATGCTTAAAAACTCTGATCCTTGAATTCTTGGGGAGACTGATTTAAGTAATAATAAAACTTGAGTCTCCCATACAGCCAGCTCTGCATAAATTAAACTATATTACAATTCCCCTGTTTTGATAAATTGGCTCTGTCTAGGCAGGCCAGGAGAACCCATTGGGTGGTTACAATGCAAATGAGGAGCCAGGGCTAACAGATCCAGCATCAGACTGGTACTCGCTAGACTGCAAGTAGGACATGGGAGACTGGTGGTCAGCACAGATGGGCCTCTGGATCCCACTCCTGAGATAGAAACTGGCTCAGGGTCTGGGATGGAACATGTCAACAGAGATGGTAGGGGGAAGAGAAAGAAATCAGAAATGTCCTACATTTAATGCTACTGACAATGTAACTAGTAGACTTCTTTAAAATAACAATACGACAACTGAGGTATTGCTTCTCATAAGAGGGCATTAGCTGCGGGGCTCTGCCCGCAGACCCTGACCCAAATGATGGATGAATAAAACGTACACTGACACACAGGTATTCTATTTTGCCAGTCTTGCTCAGTGTCCAACTGCCTGCCTACCAAGAGAGGTTTGTCACTGGGGCCAGCCCTGAGCAGCTTGCACTCCAGGCATTTATTTCGTACAATTAACAACAGAAGCTCTGAGTCAACACACTTGTGGATAATTAACATGGTTAAGAGAGTAGTTCTCAGAATGATTAAAGCTCAGGTACCATGGTCTAAAGTAAATACCGTTAGAGGGCAACATCCCTAGTTGACCTCCCCCGGAGAGGGCCATCTGGCTCAAAGGTCAGTTAATGGAGGTAGGGTAAACAGACTTAACTGGGGAAGCCCCTATTGTCCCTAGTATTTACCCTATGACCTAATGCTCTAAGGTAAGCACCGGCTGCCTTCAGCCTGTTCAATTATTACAAGCTATGTAACCTTTCGGCCTTCCAAAAGGTTTGTGACTATTCCCTATAACTTTCCCTAATACTTCTGCCACCATTCTGATTGAATCCCAACAGACATTTCCGTATGTGATATGTTTTATGTGCCTCCTCCAATTTTTTTATGTGCTTACTCCAATTCCTTTGCTGCCACCACCTCCATCAACCTCAGCCACTTGTCTTTTTTTCCAGATTCCTCTGCTTGGGGGTGACCTATATCTTGCATCAGAAGCAATAGAGCCAACCCCTTGACTGCTCCTTTACAACCACGCACACCTGCCCCCATGCTCAGTTTCAGGCTCCTTTTGCCTTGGTAGAGCATGGAATTTGACATCTTAGCTAGAGAACGCCACCTTAAATGCTAGGGCCATGGAGTAAAGTTTAGCAAATAGGAACAGGAGACAAGGAAGTAAACATGTAGATAAAATTCCTTTTCTCTTCTCTCTCACATTGATCGCTCAAGGATACTTTGCAGAGACACCTGCTGAGCAATCTGATGCATATACAGTCATGCACTATCTGGTCAACCACTGAGTGCCTATATGATGGTCCCATAAGATTATAATGGAGATGAAGAAGTCCTGTTGCCTAGTGATGTCACAAAGTCCTGCTGCAATGCATATTATGTGGTGATGCTGGTGTAAACAAACCTACTGAGCTGCCAAGTGGTGTAAAAGCCTAGCACATACAATTATGTACAGTTCATCAAACTTTATGGTAATTACCAGAATTTGCCATGGCAAATAATTACCAGCCTGTGTTGCTGATTTATGTATTTATTATACTGTATTTTTTCTTGTCATTTTAGGGTGTACTTCTAAAAATTAACTGTAAAATAGTCTCAGGCAGTTACTTCAGGAGGTATTCCAAAATAAAATATCGTTATTATAGCTAATATAGGAGATGACAGCTCCATGCATGCTATTGTTCCTAAAGACCTTCCAGTGTGGGAGAAGATGTGGAGGTGGAGGATAGTGATACTGATGATCCCGACTCTGTGTAGGCCTAGGGTAATGTGTGTGCTTGTGTCTTAGTTTTTAATAAAGAAGTTTAAGAAGCAAAATAAATAAACTTTAAAGTAAAAAAGTTTATAGAATAAGGACATAAAGAAAAAATATTTTTGTACAGCTACATATGTTTTAGCTAAGTTTAATTACAGGAGTCAACAAGTTTAAAAATACTAAGAAGTTTATAAAGCAAAAAAGTTATAGTAAGCCAAGATTAATTTATTATATAAAATTTTAAAAAATAAATTTAGTTAGCCTAAGTATCAGTGTTTATAAAGTCTACAGGAATGTACAGTAATCTTCTAGGACTTCACATTCACTCACCACTCATTCACTGACTCTCCTAGAGCAATTTCCAGTCCTATAAGTTCCATACATGGTAAGCGCCCTGTACAGGTATATCTTTTTTTAAAATATTTTATACCTCATTTGTATTGTACCTTTTCTAGGTTTAGATATGTTTAGCTACACAAATACTTAGCATTGTGTTACAATTGCTTACGGTATTTGGTACAGTAACTTGTGCAGGTTTGTAGCCTCAGATCAACAGGTTGTACCATATAGCCTAGATGATTAGTAGGCTAGACCATCTAGGTTTGTGTAAGTACACTGTGATGTTCGTACAAAGATGAAACCACCTAACAAGGCATTTCTCAGAATGCATCCCCTTTGTTAAGCCATGCATGATTGTATTCACAGAGGTAAGTTGTGGATACTGAGGCAACAGCTCATGTATCATGCGTTGCTTTACCTCCCATCCTTCCCTTCCTTGTTTCTATTTTTATTTTTCCATTCTCAGTGCCCTGAATTCGCATTTCCCAAATAAAGTATTTGTATTTAATTATTGCTTAGGGTTTTATTTTCTAGGGGACTCAAACTAAGACAATCACTAGAGTAAGAATAAACAGCATTGTGATTTCACATTTTGTGCAGCATAGCATAATGGAAACA
>NW_026653293.1:0-14438 GCF_009828535.3 Hylobates moloch | reverse complement strand
CCTTAACAATAGTTTTTTGTTCATTTTAAATCTGAAATTTTTATTTTGGTAATATTTTGAATTTATATTAAAGCTTTTTTAGCTTTTTTCCCCCTAGCTATTAATAGAAGCAAACACTTACTGTTTATTTATGACAGAACACACATGCAGGACTTGAAAGATGTTACTAATAATGTCCACTATGATAACTATGGAAGCAGAAAACTGGCAGCTGTGATTTATAATTGATAACAACAAGAATAAAGGGCAGCTCACTAAGTATACATTTTTTCTCCAGAAAAGCTATTCTTTCTGTAGTCAATAATCATATTGTTTCATTGTCATTAAATTTCTCCTGGCTACTCAGTAGAAAATATGGATAAAGTTCTCTATGCAAAACAGCATAAGTTTATATTGTTATGTTTTGTTAAGGGTAGAAACCCTTTTTAATGATCCATTTTGATAGAGTTTTCACTTACAGATTATGTGGAAACAAAGGACAGGCCTTAACAAAAGGAATATTTAGATGAATTTATTCTTGGTTACCTTCTCTATTCCTATACCAGGGAGTAAATTAGCTGGAGTTTCAGTTTCTTTCGATTGTTAGAGTGGTGTAAGTGACTACAAAGTGTGTAGCTTTGCCTTATTGAGCTTATATCACAAGCTGTGCTGTTTTTATGTTGGGGTCAAAAAAAGAGATGTGTGAGGAAGCTGGTAACCATGCCTGTGCCCTACATTTAAAAAATTTGTCATCATTGAAGATCATAATTACATCATATGTCACTTAACAATGGGGATGCATCCTGAGAAATGTGTCATTGGGCTATTTCGTCATTCTGCAAACATCATAGAGTGTACCTACACAAACCCAGATAGTAGAGCCTTCTACACAGCTAGGTTATGTGGTCTAGCTATTGCTTGTAGGCTATAAACCTATACAGCATGTTACTGTACTGAATGGTATAGACAGTTGTAACATGATGTTAAGTATTAGTGTATCTAAACATAGAAAAAGTGCAGTAAAAATACAGTAATGTGAAGGACCTCTTCAAGGAGAACTACAAACCACAGCTCAATGAAATAAAAGAGGATACAAACAAATGGAAGAATATTTCATGCTCATGGGTTGGAAGAATCAATATCATGAAAATGGCCATACTACCCACTGTAATTTATAGATTCAATGCCATCCCCATCAGCTACCAATGACTTTCTTCACAGAATTGGAAAAAACTACTTTAAAGTTCATATGGAACCAAAAAAGAGCCTGCATCTCCAAGTCACTCCTAAGCCAAAAGAACAAAACTGGAGGCATCACACTACCTGACTTCAAACTATACTACAAGGCTACAGTAACCAAACAGCATGGTACTGATACCACAACAGAGACATAGATCAATGGAACAGAACAGAGCCCTCAGAAATAATGCCGCATATCTACAACTATCTGATCTTTGACAAACCTGACACAAACAAGCAATGGGGAAAGGAGTCGCTATTTAATAAATGGTGCTGGGAAAACTGGCTAGCCATATGTAGAAAGCTGAAACTGGATCCCTTCCTTACACCTTATACAAAAATTAATTCAAGATGGATTAAAGACTTACATGTTAGACCTAAAACCATAAAAACCCTAGAAGAAAACCTAGGCAATACCATTCAGAACATAGGCGTGGGCAAGGACTTCATGTCAAAAACACAAAAAGCAATGGCAACAAAAGCCAAAATTGACAAATAGGACCTAATTAAACTAAAGAACTTCTGCACAGCAAAAGAAACTACCATCAGAGTGAACAGGCAACCTACAGAATGGGAGAAAATTTTCACAACCTACTCATCTGACAAAGGGCTAATATCCAGAATCTACAATGAACACAAACAAATTTACAAGAAAAAAAAACAACCCCATCAAAAAGTGGGTGAAGGACATGAACAGACACTTCTCAAAAGAAGACATTTATGCAGCCAAAAAACACATGAAGAAATGCTCATCATCACTGGCCATCAGAGAAATGCAAATCAAAACCGCAATGAGATACCATCTCACACCAGTTAGAATAGCCATCATTAAAAAGTCAGGAAACAACAGTGCTGGAGAGGATGTGGAGAAATAGGAACACTTTTACACTGTTGGTGGGACTGTAAACTAGTTCAACCATTGTGGAAGTCAGTGTGGCAATTCCTCAGGGATCTAGAACTAGAAATATCATTTGACCCAGCCATCCCATTACTGTGTATATACCCAAAGGACTATAAATCATGCTGCTATAAACACACATGCACACGTATGTTTATTGCGGCACTATTTACAATAGCAAAGACTTGGAACCAACCCCAATGACCAACAACGATAGACTGGATCAAGAAAATGTGGCACATATACACCATGGAATAGTATGCAGCCATAAAAAATGATGAGTTCATGTCTTTTGTAGTGACATGGATGAAACTGGAAACCATCATTCTTAGTAAACTTTCACAAGGACAAAAAACCAAACACCGCATGTTCTCACTCATAGGTGGGAATTGAACAATGAGAACTCATGGACACAGGAAGGGGAATGTCACACTCCGGGGACTGTTGTGGGGTGGGGGGAGGGGGGATGGACAGCATTAAGAGATATACCTAATGATAAATGACGAGTTAATGGGTGCAATAAACCAACATGGCACATGGATACATATGTAACAAACCTGCACATTCTGCACATGTACCCTAAAACCTAAAGTAAAATAATAAAATTAAAAAATACAGTATAAAAGATTAAAAATGATATATCTGTATATGACACTTGGTATGAATGGAGCTTGCAAGACTGGAAGTGACTGTATGAGTCAGTGAGTGGTGAGTGAATGTGAAGGCCTAGGACATTACTGTATGCTACTGTGGACTTTATGAACCCTGTACACTTAGGCTGTACTAAATTTATTTTTAAATTTGTCTTTAATCTTATTTTGCTATAACTTTTATAATAAATTTAAAAAATCCTTTTGATTCTTTTGTAGTAACACTTAGCTTAAAACACAAATATATTGAACAGATGTACAAAAATATTATCTTTATAATCTTTATTCTGTAACCTTTTTTCTATTTTCAAAGTTCTTTTTTCACTTAAAACTCTTTTATGTTAAAAATGTTGACATAAACTTACACATCAGCCTTGGCCTACTGAGGGCCAAGATCATCAAGATGCTACTGGGCAGTAGGACAAGATAGCCGTATAGGAACAGCTCCAGTCTACAGCTCCCAGGGTGAATGTCACAGAAGATGGGTGATTTCTCCAACTGAGGTACTGGGTTCATCTCACTGGGGAGTGCCAGACAGTGGGTGCAGGACAGTGGGTGCAGCACACTGTACATGAGCCGAAGCAGGACAAGGCATCGCCTCACCCAGGAAATGCAAGGGGTCAGGGAATTCCCTTTCCTAGTCAAAGAAAGGAGTGACAGACAGCACCTGGAAAATTGGGTCACTCCCACCCTAATACTGTGCTTTTCCAATGGGCTTAACAAATGGCACACCAGGAGATTATATCCCGCACCTGGCTCAGAGGGTCCTATGCCTATGGAGCCTCACTCATTGCTAGCACAGCAGTCTGACATCAAACTGCAAGGTGGCATCAAGGCTGGGGGATGGGTGCCCACCATTGCCGAGGCTTGAGTAGGTAAACAAAGCAGCCAGGAAGCTAGAACTGGGTGGAGCCCACCACAGCTCAAGGAGGTCTGCCTGCCTCTGTAGGCTCCACCTCTTGGGGCAGGGCACAGACAAACAAAAGGCAGCAGTAACCTCTGCAGACTTAAATGTCCCTGTCTGACAGCTTTGAAGAGAGTAGTGGTTCTCCCAGCATGCAGCTGGAGATCTGAGAAGGGGCAGACAACCTCCTCAAGTGGATCCCTGACCCCCGATTAGCCTAACTGGGAGGCACCCCACAGTAGGGGTGGACTGACACCTCACACAGCCGGGTGCTCCTCTGAGACAAAACTTCCAGAGGAACGATCAGGCAGCAGCATTTGCGGTTCACCAATATCTGCTGTTCTGCAGCCACTGCTGCTGATACCCAGGCAAACAGGGTCTGGGGCAGACCTTCAGTAAACTCCAACAGACCTGCAGCTGAGGGTCCTGACTGTTTGAAGGAAAAGTAACAAACAGAAAGGACACCCAGACCAAAAACCCATCTGTACGTCACCATCATCAAAGAACAAAGGTAGATAAAACCACAAAGATGGGGAAAAAACAGAGCAGAAAAACTGGAAACTCTAAAAATCAGAGTGCCTCTCCTCCTCCAAAGGAACACAGTTCCTCACCAGCAAAGGAACAAAGTTGGATGTAGAATGACTTTGATGAGTTGAGAGAAAAAGGTTTCAGAAGATCAAACTATTCCAAGCTAAAGGAGGAAGTTTGAACCAGTGGCAAAGAAGTTAAAAACCTTGAAAAACAATTAGACGTATGGCTAACTAGAATAACCAGTGCAGAGAAGTCCTTAAAGTACCTGATGGAGCTGAAAACTAAGGCACAAGAACTATGTGACGAATGCACAAGCTTCAGTAGCTGATGCGATCAACTGGAAGAAAGGGTATCAGTGATGGAAGATCAAATGAATGAAATGAAGCAAAAAGAGAAGTTTAGAGAAAAAAGAATAAAAAGAAATGAACAAAGCCTCCAAGAAATATAGGACTATGAGAAAAGACCAAATCTACGTCTAAATGGTGTACCTGAAAGTGACTGGGAGAATGGAACTAAGTTGGAAAACACTCTGCAGGATATTATCCAGGAGAACTTCCCCAATCTAGCAAGGCAGGCCAACATTCAGATTCAGGAAACACAGAGACACCACAAAGATACTCCTCGAGAAGGGCAACTCCAAAACACATAATTGTCAGATTCACCAAAGTTGAAATGAAGGAAAAACTGTTAAGGGCAGCCAGAGAGAAAGGTCGGGTTACCCAAAAAGGGAAGCCCATAAGACTAACAGCTGATCTTTCGTCGGAAACTTTACAAGTCAGAAGAGAGTGGAGGCCAATATTCAACATTCTTGAAGAAAATAATTTTCAACGCAGAATTTCCTATCCAGCCAAACTAAGCTTCATAAGTGAAGGAGAAATAAAAATCCTTTACAGACAAGCAAATGCTGAGAGATTTTGTCACCACCAGGCCTGCCCTAAAAGAGCTCCTGAAGGAAGCACTAAACATGGAAAGGAACAACTTGTACCAGCCACTGCAAAAACATGCCAAATTGTAAAGACCATCAAGGCTAGGAAGAAACTGCAGCAACTAACGAGCAAAATAACCAACTAACATCATAATGACAGGATCAAATTCACACATAACAATATTAACTTTAAATGTAAATAGGCTAAATGCTCCAATTAAAAGACACAGACTGGCAAATTGGATAAAGAGTCAAGACATATCAGTGTGCTGTATTCAGGAAACCCATCTCATGCGCAGAGACACACATAGGCTCAAAATAAAGGGATGGAGGAAGATCTACCAAGGAAATGGAAAACAAAAAAAGGCAGAGGTTGCAATCCTAGTCTCAGATAAAACAGACTTTAAACCAACAAAGATCAAAAGAGACAAAAACAGGCCATTATGTAATGATAGAGGGCTCAATTCAACAAGAAGAACTAACTGTCCTAAATATATACGCACCCAATACAGGAGCACCCAGATTCATAAAGCAAGTCCTTAGAGTCATACAAAGAGACTTAGACTCCCACACAATAATATTGGGACATTTTAACACCCCACTGTCAACATTAGAGATTGAGACAGAAAGTTAACAAGGATATCCAAGAATTGAACTCAGCTCCGCACCAAGTGGACCTAATAGACATCTACAGAACTCTCCACCCCAAATCCACAGAATATACATTCTTTTCAGTACCACACCTATTCCAAAATTGACCACATATTTGGAAGTAAAGCACTCCTAAGCAAATGTAAAATAACAGAAATTATAACAAACTATCTCTCAGACCACAGTGCCATCAAACTAGAACTCAGGATTAAGAAACTCACTCAAAACTGCTCAACAACATGGAAACTGAACAACCTGCTCCTGAGTGACTACTGGGTACATAATGACATGAAGGCAGAACTAAAGACGTTCTTTGAAAACAATGAGAACAAAGACACAACATACCAGAATCTCTAGGACACATTCAAAGCAGGATGTAGAGGGAAATTTATAGCACTAAATGCCCACAAGAGAAAGCAGGAAAGATCTAAAATTGACATCCTAACATCACAATTAAAAGAACTAGAGAAGCAAGAGCAAACATATTCAAAAGCTAGCAGAAGGCAAGAAATAACTAAGATCAGAGCAGAACTGAAGGAAACAGAGACACAAAAAACCCTTCAAAAAATCAATGAATCAGGCGCTGTTTTTTGAAAAGATCAACAAAATTGAAAGACCACTAGCAAGACTAATAAAGAAGAAAAGAGAAAAGAATCAAATAGATGCAACAAAAAATGATAAAGGGGATATCACCACTGATCCCACAGAAATACAAACTACCATCAGAGAATATTATAAATACCTCTATGCAAATAAACTAGAAAATCTAGAAGAAATGGATAAATTCCTTGACACATACCCCCTCCCAAGACTAAACCAGGAAGAAGTTGAATCTCTGAATAGACCAATAACAGGCTCTGAAATGGAGGCAATAATTAATAGCTTACCAACCAAAAAAAGTCCGATTCACAGCCAAATTCTACCAGAGATGCAAGGAGGAGCTGATACCATTCCTTCTGAAAGCATTGCAATCAATAGAAAAAGAGATAATCCTCCCTAACTCATTTTATGAGGCCAGCATCATCCTGATACCAAAGCCTAGCAGAGACACAACAAAAAGAGAGAATTTCAGACCAATATCCCTGATGAACATTTATACAAAAATCCTCAGTAAAATACTGGCAAACCGAATCCAGCAGCACATCAAAAAGCTTATCCACCATGATCAAGTGGGCTTCATCTCTGGGATGCAAGGCTGGTTCAACATTCTCAAATCAATAAACGTAATCCAGCATATAAACAGAACCAAAGACAAAAACCACATGATTATCTCAATAGATGCAGAAAAGGCCTTTGACAAAATTCAAAAACCTTCATGCTAAAAACTCTCAGTAAATTAGTTATTGATGGGATGTATCTCAAAATAATAAGAGCTATCTATGAAAAACCCACAGCCAATATCATACTGAATGGAAAAAAACGGGAAGCATTCCCTTTGAAAACTGGCACAAGACAGGGATGCCCTCTCTCACCATTCCTATTTAACATGGTGTTGGAAATTCTGGCCAGGGCAATCAGACAGGAGAATAAAATAAAGTGTATTCAATTAGGAAAACAGGAAGTCAAATTTTCCCTGTTTGCAGATTACATGATTGTATATCTAGAAAATGCCATCATCTCAGAACAAAATCTCCTTAAGCTGATAAGCAACTTCAGCAAAGTTTCAGGATACAAAATCAATGTGCAAAAATCACAAGCATTCTTATACACCAATGACAGACAAACAGAAAGCCAAATCATGAGTGAACTTACTTTCACAATTGCTTCAAAGAGAATAAAATACCTAGGAATTCAGTTACAAGGGATGTGAAGGACTTCTTCAAGAAGAACTACAGGCCATTGCTCAATGAAATAGAAGAGGATACAAACAAATGGAAGAACATTCCATGCTCATGGGTAGGAGGAAACAATATCATGAAAATGGCCATACTGCCCCAGGTAATTCATAGATTCAATGCCATCCCCATCAAGCTACCAATGACTTTCTTCACAGAATTGGAAAAAAAACTACTTTAAAGTTCATATGGAACCAAAAAAGAGCCCACATTACCAAGTCAATCTAAAGCAAAAGAACAAAGCTGGAGGCATCACGCTACCTGACTTCAAACTATACTACAAGGCTACAGTAACCAAACAGCATGGTACTGGTACCACAACAGAGACATAGATCAATGGAACAGAACAGAGCCCTCAGAAATAATGCTGCATATCTATAACTACCTGATCTTTGACAAACCTGACAAAAACAAGAAATGGGGAAATGATTCTGCATTTAATAAATGGTGCTGGGAAAACTGGCTAGCCATATGCAGAAGGCTGAAACTGGATCCCTTCCTTACATCTTATACAAAAATTAATTCAAGATGGATTAAAGCCTTACATGTTGGACCTAAAACCATAAAAACCCTAGAAGAAAACTTAGGCAATACCATTCAGGACATAGGCATAGGTAAAGAGTTTATGTCTGAAACACCAAAAGCAATGGCAACGAAAGCCAAAATTGACTAACGGGGTCTAATTAAACTAAAGAACTTCTGCACAGCAAAAGAAACTACTATCAGAGTGAACAGGCAAACTACAGAATGGGAGAAAATTTTTGCAACCTACTCATCTGACAAAGGCCTAATATCCAGAATCTACAATGAGCTCAAACACATTTTCAAGAAAAAAACAAACAACCCAATCAAACAGTGGGCAAAGGATATGAACAGACACTGCTTAAAAGAAGACATTTATGCAGCCAAAAAGCACATGAAAAAATGCTCATCATCACTGGCCATCAGAGAAATGCAAATCAAAACCACAGTGAGATACCATCTCACACCAATTAGAATGGTGATCATTAAAAAGTCAGGAAACAACAGGTGTTGGAGAGGAATTGGAGAAATGGGAACACTTTTACACTCTTGGTGGGACTGTAAACTAGTTCAAACATTGTGGAAGTCAGTGTGGGGATTCCTCAGAAATCTAGAACTAGAAATACCACTTTACCTAGCCATACCATTACTGGTTATATACCCAAAGGATTATAAATCATGCTTCTATAAAGACACATGCACACATGTTTATTGCAACACTATTCACAATAGCAAAGACTTGGAACCAACCCAAATGTCCAACAACGATAGACTGAATTAAGAAAATGTGGCACATATACACTGTGGAATACTATGCAGCCATGAAAAATGATGAGTTCATGTCCTTTGTAGGGATATGGATGAAACTGGAAACCATCATTCTCAGCAAACTATTTCAAGGACAAAAAACCAAACACCTCATGTTCTCACTCATACGTGGAAATTGAACAGTCAGAACATATGGACACAGGAAGGGGAACATCACACTCCGGGGACTGTTATGGGGTGGGGGGAGGGGGGAGGGACAGCATTAGGAGATATACCTAATGCTAAATGACGAGTTAATGGGTGCAGCACACCAACATGTCACATGTATACATATGTAAAAAACCTGCACGTTGTGCACATGTACACTAAGACTTAAAGTATAATAATAATAAAATAAAATAAAGCAATTATAGGAAAGTAGAAAGAACAAAAAAATACCTATAATTCTATCACTTAAAGACAAAAAAAAAGAAAGATGCTACTGGGCAGTAGGAGTTTTTCAGTTCCTATGAGCCACCATCATATATACAGTCCCTTGTTGACTGAAATGCCATTATGCAGTGCATAGCTGTATTGCAAAACCAGTTTAAATACTGTGCATATGTAGCTAGGTGCTATCTACCATTAGATGATAATCCTAAAGGATCAACTATATAAATATGAAAGACAAGTTATCAAAGTAGCTATACTGTTTTCCATGGTGGTTAACATGCCTTATAATGGAATAGAAAAAAGTCCCTTCTTAAATATTTAAAATACAAGTTTCTGTTTGAGGTAAGCCTCAAAATATGAACAAAAGGAAGGCTTTTTATCTTTTTTTAGCAAAATATTTATTGAGCAACTTTGGCACAAACATGTAAGGATCCATCTTCATGAATATTGTTCATAAAATCCTAATTCACTTTAAACTCATTAATAATGAACTTTTTAACTTATTAAAAGAAACACATACACAAAGCTACTGATAATCTTGTATGTTAGAAGAAAATACTATCAGTACATATTTTTTGTTAAATATATGTACTTATTCAATACTCTTGGCTAATTTTTTTGTGTTTTTATTAGAGACGGGGTTTCACCATGGTCTCGATCTCCTGACCTCGTGATCCGCCCGCCTCGGCCTCCCAAAGTGCTGGGATTACAAGCGTGAGCCACCGCGCCCGGCCTCAATACATTTTTTAAACAGTTGTGATGTTGTAGATATAAGGAATTGTTTATTTGTTCCCATGTCTCAAATATAAGGCTATTTAAAGTAGTGCTGTTGGATGCAGGTAAGATAATTCAGAGAAAAATGGTAAACTTTACAATATCATTAAGTTTTTTTCTGCATATACAAAATTCTACTGTGTGGATATGTGAATTATACTATATCCCAGGTGAAAACAAAAATAGTAGAATTCTACTGGAAATATGTCTCTTAAAGAGAGGAATGATGACCATACTTTGCCTATGCAAATAAAAAAACAAATGTTTGCATTGCTAAAAAGCAAATTGCCCCAGGAGCTAACATAATATTTTATTTTATGTTAATACTAAGTAGGAAAATAAACATTTTAGAAGACCAATCTAACTGGGGAATGGCTGTACTCGGAATAGATATTTGATATGATTTGATAAATTAGATTGTTACTACTTCATTGAAGAACACAAACTGAATCTGAAAGAAATCACTTAGAAGGTTTATCTATTGATTGTATCTTACATTGTCTTGAAAATATTAGCAATTTCAAAAAATATTTTTATTAATTTTTTCTTTAAAATTTATTAACAACTTATGGTGCTTTAGCTGATGTAAGGTGCTTTTCCACATAGCTCAGTACATATCCATGAATAACTGAAAAGAAAGACAAATGTTTAAAAAGTGAAGTAAGCAGGTGTGAGTTTAGGCTTCTTTTAATGTTCTTTTTGTATTGCTCTCATGCAGCTCTCCATAGGAATGTATTCTTTGACAGTGGTAGTGGGGAGGGGTTGAAAGTTGCAAGAATTTTGGAATGGAAGGTGAATCTATTGAAAATTTATAGTTAAATTGATTGTTGTCAATATGATGCTTCACAAAGTGCTAATCACACTTTGGTTTTAGAAGATAAGCTAAACTTTTTAAAGATGTTAGACATTGAATAGTAAAATACATTCATGTGCCACATAACGATGTTTCCTTCAATGACTGACTGTATATATGACAAGTTCCCATAAGATTATAATGTCTATACCATAGATCCTAAGTGTATAGTAGGTTATACTATCCAGGGTTGTGTAAGTATACTCTGTGTTGTTCATGAAATGATAAATTAATTTCTCAGAATGTATCCCCATTGTTAAGCAATGCATGACTGTATTTATCTTATATTTAAATTTTCTGAGGTAGCTTTGGGCAAACTGTAGAGTCTCTTGAAACATGAAATAAAAATAAAGATTAAAAATATATGTGTAGATGTCTGAAAATATGCCTTTCTGTTATGTCAATAGTCCTAGAACAATTCTGTTTTAGAGGGACTTAAAACAAGAATTAGATTGTGTGGTTTAAATCTGAAGAATAGCTGAACTTGTCCAGCTATAATTTATCTCAAGGTTAGATCTGGAGAAGTGGATGCTGTTCTTAGCAGCTATCTAGTAATTACCTGTTTCTGAAGAAGAAAGTATGGAGCAATCTAACTACTTCTTATATGCTTAGAGAATGTATCTTGCATCCCTGTATGGAGGGTGGTGAGTGGTTGAAAGCCACAGAAAGGGTAACCTCTCATATCAAAAAAAATTCAGCAAGGGTTTGTAAAAGAAAGAGGAGAAGAGCTGGTCGTATCCAGATTGCTCACCTCTTAAAGGAAGTGATCCCCAATAAGAGGAGAGCCATCTTTTTTTTTTTTTTTTTTTTGCTAAACTTCCTTCTTGAAGTTTTGTCTGCCTCCTTTTTCCTTGATCTTCCTTGTACCCTTTACTTAAAGTCACATTTGATTGGTGACTCTTTTTCAGAACTGATATCTGTCATTGGTACCAATTGTGACAATAGATATCTTGCTCCTTAGTCCCTCTTTCCCTTATGTTAATTTATTTTTCTGTTCTCTATAGCCTTCTCCATCAGTCATCTTGGGAAAACTTTATAAGTAAATGACTAAAAATACAGCTTTCAAAGGCAGAGCCTCAGAATTCTTGATACATGACAAGAGTTTTCATCGATCTAAATAGAAATAAAGACAATTTTCTGAAAATTTCAAGTTGTTTCAAAAAATTATCAACTTATTGAGTTGTATCTTTTACTCTTTATTCAAGTGTCCCTCCATGAAATTATAATGATAGTAGTTGGAGTTTTGTTTATGTTTGGTTTTAATACTCTTACTTGGCAAAACAAGATATTGACAACCATTATAACTAAAAATTTTTGGAAATTTTTATTGATCTTTGAAATTATTTAAGTGAAATTCCTTTGGAAAATTTTGCACATAGTGACCTACTAACCACTGGAGCAAAAGTATGTAAATGTACTTGCTTACTGTGTTCTTTAGGAAAGACCAGCAAACATAATTTAAATGAAACATGGTTGTCTTTTATTATACTCCAAATGTGGGTCATGTGTAATGCAGCAAAGTAGAACTTGACTAGGTCATCCTTCTGTGGTGGCTCTAATTCTCTTATTGGTCACATGAAGGGGTGTGGCTTGCAGGAATTTTAACCTTATAAAAACAGCCCTAGAAGGAGATAAATCTTTGGGGATTTAGTTTCATATTCAGATTATGTTGTAACCATTTTCTTTTTCTTGTTTCACTAGGCTTTTTTCATTTCCTTGTCTGGGTTTTTAATTTCACTGATAGGTTTATAAACTTTACTACTATATGTGTGTGGGTGAGAGTTTCCTATTAAAAAGCAGGCAGGCTTTTTACATAACTTAAATATATAACTTAATATATAACTTAAATATATAACTTCATATAACTTAAATGGTTTTTCCAGCCATTTAATAAAAGGTTTTACTTGGAAAAAAACAGTAAATGTGAAGATAAAAAGTGATCTCCCTACATTTTCTACATTGTAAGCACAATTTTTTGTTTCGATTTTCTAAAAATTAATAAAGATGACTAGAAGTGAGGTGTTAATTTAAAAATTAAAAATTTGAAAGATCATTTTTACTGGTGAGAGACTTCAAAAAATTCATTTTAAATATGCATGGGCATTTTTTTCACAGTATTTGAGTGTATTTGGTCAGATTATTTTTACAAGCCTAAAAACTTACAGTATCTTAACTGTTAAATATTGCAAATTTCTTTGAGAAAGTACACACATTTGGCAGGTTTGAACAGACTTTCAGAAGATAATTGCATAGCATATTTTATAGTGATTTAGTGTAATGATTATGAACATAATTTGGGAAATAAATTAGCTTTAGCGAATTTTACTTTAAATTTTTTATTTAGGGCACATACCTTAATTTAATTGTGAAAGCTATGCATTTGCCTTTAATTGAAATTTTAGCATGCTTTACTTTAAACGTGCTAAATCACTAATTTCTGTTCCTTTAGATATGATACAGTTGAAGGCATGTAAGGCTGGGGTTGTTTTTCCAAAGACACAGCAGTTTTACTATACAGGGATTTTAATACTTAAATTTCAAATTTAAAAGATTTTTTTTTCTTTGAGGTGGGGTCCTGCTCTGTCACCCAGGCTGAAGTGCAGTGGCACGATCTTGGCTGACTGTAACCTCTGCCTCCTGGGTTCAAGCAATTCCACTGCCTCAGCCTACCAAGTAGCTGGGATTACAGGGGTGCGCCACCACACCCAGCTAATTTTTGTATTTTTAGTAGAGACAGGGTTTCACCATGTTGGCCAGGCTGGTTTCAAACTCCTTACCTTGTGATCTGCCTGCCTTGGCCTCCCAAAGTGCTGGGGTTACAGGTGTGAGCTACCATGCCCGGCCTGAAAGAAGATTTTGAAACATCATTGCATGTTTTCTCTGCAGTCTCTTATTTTCCCCCTAGAGTTATTTAAATAATAATTTAGGTGGCAAAATTACCTGCTCCTTCGCAAGGATAAAGTAAAATAAACGTTTTATAGATGCGTTATATATGCAGGAAGATATTTAATTCTCTCTGATTTCTAATTTAATGTATTTACAATCACAGTTATATTGTTGAATAATCTTAAGTTGCTTAAATACACCTATTCGGTTACTTAAAGTTAGCAATTAAAAAATCGTTTTTAGATTATTTCTTTTCTAGAGCCTAAAAAAGATTTTTGGTGTGTTAGGGGACAGTAGGAATTGTAGACTCTGAAAATCTAGCAAAAGCTTTGGACCCTTTCACCGGAAGAATGCTGGCAAACACGAACACACATTTGGTATGCTGTTTCAGGGCAGTCACTGACACTGGGTGTGCTCAGAAGATCAGAGGCAACTATATAAAAAACAGCTGCCATTAATATGAGGAATATATGAATATATATATAATATATATATTTATAAAAGGAGCAGAAATAGGATACAATTGCTTTGCTATTGAAGAATTAAAAAAAAAGGATCTCTTCAACTTTTAACAACCAAAAAATATTTACA
>NW_026653292.1:1029-14440 GCF_009828535.3 Hylobates moloch | reverse complement strand
CCTCACGCTTGAAGCTATGACACCTGTGGCTTATTCCCATTTTCTAGGGGAGCCCCTGAGGCTCAGAAAGGGGGAGATGATTTGCTCAAGGCCATACTGGTGGAAAATGAAAAAGCTGGGTTTGAACCCAGGGCTCTATCCCACCCCAGGTGGTCAGTCTCTCTGGCTTTTCTTGCACCACGGCACTCCAAAACCTCCTCCAACCATGCTGGAGGCCTCTCTCCTGGCCGCCCATGGTCACTGCACAGCCCTGTGCACAGAGCCTGTCTCTGGTGCTGGGTTGGTGGGAGGTGAAGTTTTTGAAGCTTCCAGTACTGGAAATGTTGGTGGGCAGGGTACCTTGACCCCAGCTTTAAAAATAGGAAGCCTGAAATAGCTCTTTCTGGGCCTCCCCTTTGCTGTGGCCTTTGATGCTGCCTGAGTGTGCTGGGCTGAGAGTCCTGGTGTCCTGTGGCTGCCCTGGACAGGCTCTGCGGGGAATCCAGCCTGGAAGCCAGGCCTGGGTCGGAGCTACAGTCCACCACAGTAGTGGCTTCCTAAAACCAAATCTTTGCTCCCCATCTCGAGCAGGGGAGTTGATTGGTGATGGCCGTGGGCATCTGGGAGCCTCGGCAGGGCAGCCCTGAAGGAGATCCCAAAAGAAGGGTGTATTGAGTTCTTCATGCAGCTCTCCTGAACTTCCATCACCCATCTGAGCTAATGAATTTCTGTTAAATTCACACACTTCTCGCCAATCCGCTGATCCAGGCCTGCATCCTCTCTTGTTCACACAACCCCAGCAGCCTTCTCACAGGTCTGTCTGCACTCCCTCTGTCCCCCTACAAATCCCACGCAGAAGTCAGAGGGATCTCAAAATGCAAATCTGATCATGAGACCCTCCTGCTTAAACCTGCCATGGCTCTCCTTCACCCTCTGAATACAAATCCTAATTACTGACTCACAAGACCTGTGTGGACCAGCCCTTACCTTTTCTCTTCAGCTTCCTACCGTGTATATAAACTTCTTTTTTCTGTCCTGTGTACCCTTGATGAGTCCTCCAGCCACAGGACTCTGGCACATGCTGTTTTCCTGAAACATATTTTCCCCCAGTTTGCCTAATTATCCCCATTATTATTATTAGAGACAGAATCTTGTTCTGTCATCCAGGCTGGAGTGCAGTGGCACGATCTTGGCTCACTGCAACTTCCACCCCCCAGGTTCAAGTGATTCTCTTGTCTCAACCTCCCGAGTAGCTGGGATTACAGGTGCACACCACCATGCGCGGCTAATTTTTGTTTTAGTAGAGGCAGGGTTTCACCATGTTGGCCAGGCTGGTCTCGAACTCCTGACAGATCAAGTGCTCTGCCTGCCTGGGCCTCCCAAACTGCTGGGATTACAGGCGTGAGCCACCACGCGTGACGTAATTATCCCCCTTATGCAGGCTTCAAATCTCAGCCCAGCGTCCTCCGTGGCTTCAATGACCAAGCCAGTCTTCTGATGCGCAATTTTCTGCTTTGCTCACCTCTCTTTGGAAGCCCTAATCATATGTATTTGCTCTATATGTATTTGTTTAGTTCTTTGATTTCATTTCCATCTCTCTTGCTAGGCTCTATGAAGGCAAGGGCCAGGCCTGATTTTGCATTCAATATATCCACAGAGCACAATATATAGTTGAGGCTTGATAGGTATTTATTGAATGAATGAAAGATCAAATGAATGAATGAATGGGTGGTCAAACCCAGAGACTAGGACTTGACCAACAGGAAAGACTCCTTAGAATTAGTCACGTCCAAGCACGAGGCCACGGAGACACCTGTCATGCTAATGAAAATCAAGCACTCAGATAAAAAGCTTGTTTTATTCTCTCAACATGTGCCGATTTCTTCATCTGAAAACAACTCATTGTTCAGGCACAAATGCTTCCCCCTCCTCGAGTTAGTGACCACCCCCATTCCTCCCTTCCAGAGCATAGACTCCAGAATCTGTTACAGTAACTCTTTAGAACTGCGTGTCTTAACCAACCTCATCTCAACATTCTCATCTGGAAACAGGGTGCATGTGGCTTGCTTGGCAGGACGTGTGGCCTACAAAGTGATGAATCCATAGCCTGGTGCCCAGCTGCTGCATAAAAACATAGTTTCTCCATTTTTAAACTTGTAATGCTTCCTCCTACTTTGGGTACCACCAGAACGCTCCAAGCATCTCAGTCTAGAGAGTGTAAAGAAAAGTATCCAATAAATGCTTTCATTCTAGGCAGGGCTACTCATTCTCAACTTCACCACTTTTTTTTTTTTTTTTTTTTTTGAGACAGGGTCTCACATCACCCAGGCTAGGGTACAGCGGCACCATCAGGGTTCACTGCAGCCTCAACCTCCCTGGGCTCAGGTGATCCTCCTGCCTCAACCTCCTGAGTCTCTGAGACCACAGATGCACCACCACGCCTCGCTAACTTTTTTATTTTTTGTAGAAATGGTGTTTCTCCGTGTTGCCCAGGCTCATCTCGAATTCTTGAGCTCAAGCGATCTGCCCTCCTCGGCCTCGCCATCAACTTCACTCCTCTTGATGTGTGGTGGGGGCTGCCCTGTGCACTACAGGATATTAACTGCACCCCTGGCCTCTACCAGCCAGTTGGCCAGTAGCAACCCCCAACACGTGATGACCAAAAATGTATCCAAACATTGCCAAGTATCTCTTGGGAGCAGAATCACCCCAGGTTGAAAACTGTAGGGAATTAGGGATATTCATACTACGGATAAGGATTTCTAAAGAGGATAGTGGATGGAGTCACTAATGGGATTTCCAGCAGGATTGCAGACAGGTGGTGAAAATTTAGGACAAATCATGCAAAGTAGGTGTTTGCCTCCCCCTTCTACATGAGATGGACTCGGATAAACCATCAGGGATGAAGGGGATCAAGTCTCCCATTTTATAGATGAGGAAGTAGAGGTCCACAGGGAAGGGCTTTGTTATTGGGCAAGCAGTGAGATCTGGGTGCCTAAAACACACCCGTACAAATGCATATGCATGTAATATGTGCATATGTATTAGATAAATAAACATAGATGTAGCAACTCTATTAGAAATGGAACTCTATTAGAAATGTAGAACTCTTGAGGCCAAGCCTTCAAGACCAGCCTGGCCAATGTGGTGAAACCCTGGCTCTACAAAAAATACAAAAATTAGCTGGGCATGGTGGTGTGCACCTGTAGTCCCAGCTACTTGGGAGGCTGAGGCACAAGAATCTCTCGAACCTGGGAGGCAGAGGTTGCAGTGAGCTGAGATCGCACCACTGCACTCCAGCCTGGGTGACAGAGCAAGATCCTGTCTCAAAAAAAAAAAGATATGTGGTCACAAATAGGAAAGGAATTTTTTAAGATTTTTTTTTCTGTGTACCCATGTGTGAGTACCCATACACTCACACGCATGCACACAGACACAGGTGTACCCTAACCTTCTTGCTTCCTTTTGTTAGTTCAGGGAGGAGAAAGCAGGGGGAATTTGGGGTGCATTTACTACCTGCAATCTTTTGGCTTTGGGAACTCAGGAGGAGGAGGAGGCAGGACAGAAAGAGCAGATGGAACAGGTACCCTTTTGGTTAGCCAGAGGGGACATTTGTGAACTAAGTGGGAAGAAAAGTGTCATTTTGTCCTTTTGTCTTACGAAGCTATTTTGGTGGCATTCAGTTGGTTTTGAATGAAAGAAGCTGAATTTTACCACTGATTGTACATGAGTTGTTAGTGAACAACAACCACCACAAAAGTCTGGGAACTGCGGGAAAGTATGATGGGGCCATGGGAAATGGCCTGCCCTTCCTTCATCCAGAGGTGGCTGATGCCAATCTCCTGGCCAGGCCTGTTGGGCTTCTCCTAGGATGCACTGTGCGTGGTGGTCAGGACTCCGGGCATCAGACTGACAAGGCTGGCAGGGGTGAGGGCCTTTTCCAGAACAAGGGGTCACATATGCAAAATTATCAAGGCAAGAAAAACTACTGGGCAAGAGGGAATGGAGGTGGCTCTGCGTGCAACCATGGCTTCTGCAGGGTGTGGGAACAAGAATGATGGCAGGTGATTCTGGCAAGGCAGCAGGGCCCAGGTTGTGGAGGTAAATGTTGACCCTGGAAAAGAGTGTGGGCTTGCTTCTGAGGGCACTGGGGAGCCATGGGAGAATTCTGAGGAAGAGAGTCAACTGGCACAATTGGCCCTGGGGAACATTCCCTCTGTCTAGTGTGAGGAGTTGGGGAAAGAGGAAAAAGGCTGGAAGCTGTTCCCTTTGGTTGAGTGAGAGAGGCCAACCACCTGCGCTATCCAGGCAGGGGCATGCCGAGGACGGGGCAGGATTTCCCTGGTGCACCCATTCCTTTTAAGGGGGACTTGTGATCACAATAGTCTCAGTGTGCCATGTGGTCCCATCTTTTGCACCTTTCCTTTCTTTTGACACAGAGTCACGCTCTGTCACCCAGGCTGGAGTGCATTGGTGCCATCTCAGCTCACTGCAGCCTCTACCTCCTGGATTCAAGCAATTCTCGTGCCTCAGCCTCCTGAGTAACTGGCTTTACAGGTGTGTGCCACCCTGCCCAGCTAATTTTTTGTATTTTTAGTAGAGAAGGGATTTCGCCATGTTAGTAATGGCTGGTCTCGAACTCCTGGCCTCAAGCTGTCTGCCTGCCTCAGCCTCCCAGAGTGCTGGGATCACAGGTGTGAGCCATAGGGCCCAGCTTATACTTTTCAAAGCACATTTGTCCATTTCTTGTTTCAGACATTCTTTTGATTAGAAACAAAATGTTAGTACTTCCCTGACACCATTCCCTTTTCTCCTCCTACTTTAATTTTTGTATCTTTTTTTTACTTTAACTACATGTGCCTAGCCACAAACAATATATAGTATTGTTTCCACATTTTCTGTAAATGTTAAACTCTATGTATCATTTAGCAAATTGCAATTTTCCCTTCAATATTATGTTTCCAAAGCCAGGCCAGGTGGCTCATGCCTGTAATTCCAGCACTTTGGGATGCTGAGGTGGGCGGATCACTTGAGGTCAGGAATTCGAGACCAGCCTGGCCAACATGGTGAAACCCTGCCTCTACTAAAAATACAAAAATTAGCCGGGCGTGGTGGTGGGCGCCTGTAATCCTAGCTACTCAGGAGGCTGAGGCAGGAGAATCCCTTGAACCCAGGAGGTGGAGGTTGCAGTGAGCCGAGATCATGCCACTGCACTCCAGCCTGGGCAACAGAGTGATACTCTTGTCTCAAAAACAAAAACACTATGTTTCCAAGACGTATTTACAGTTGACTCTTGAACAATGAGGGAGGGAGAGGCACTGACTCCTTCATGCAGTCAAAAATCCACCTGTAACTTTTGACTCCCCCAAAACTTAACTTCCATTGAACAGAAGACTTGCCAACACCATAAACAGTGGAACAACACATGTTTTGTATGTTGTAGGTATTCTATATTGTATTCTTGCAATAAAGTGAGCTAGAGAAAAGAACATGTTATTAAGAAAATCAGAAGGAGGAGACTATATATTTACTATTCATTAAGTGGAAGTGGATCATCATCAAGGTCTTCCTTCTGGTCATCTTTATATTGAGTAGGCAGAGGAGGAAGAAAAGAGGAGGCTTTGGTTTTGCTGTCTGGTGAGTGTCAGAGATGGAAGAAAATCCAGGAATAAGTGGACCCACACAGTTCAAACCCATGTTTGAAGGGTCAGCTGTATATTGCCACATATAGTAGATTTAGATCATTCATCTTAGCTGGTGTGCAGAGTTTCACTGCAGAGGTATAATGCAAGTTATTAATCCAGTCTCTCTTTGTTGTTGTTGTTGTTTTGAGACGGAGTCTCATTGTGTTGCCCAGGCTATAGTGGCACGATCTCGGCTCACTGCAACCTCCGCCCCCTGGGTTCAAGTGATTCTCTTGCTTCAGCCTCCTGAGTAGCTGGGATTACAGGTGCCCACCACCACACCTGGCTAATTTCTGTATTTTTAGTAGAGACAGGTTTCACCATCTTGGCCAGGCTGATCTTGAACTCCTGACCTCGTGATCCACCCGCCTCCCAGTCCCGTTTTGATGGACACTTGTGTTGCTTCCAGTGGCTGCTGCTGTACACCATGCTGCCATGAATAGCCCACGTGCATCTGGAGCCATGTTACTTCACCTCTCCTTGAGGGGCCTTGTGACTGTGCCGAGAGCAAGAACTCTGCAACTGGGCTGACTGGGTTCAGATCCCAAATCTGTAATTTACGGGCTGAGCAACTGAGCAAGTTACTTAAGGACGCTGTTTTTTCATCCAGAAAAATGGAGATAATAGCAGTACTTCCTTTAGAAGTTGTTGTGAAGATTAACCTATTAGCGTCTGTGAACCGCTTAGTACTATGAGGTGTTTAACATAATTATTATGCGGCTAAAACTTGAGCATGGGGATGTGCTCACTTATTTGTGGGAGCTAAAAATTAAAACAATTGAATTTATGGAGATAGTAGAAGGATGGTTACCAGCAACTAGGAAGGATAGGTTGGGGAGTGGGGTTAGGGGAGAAAGAAGGGATGGTTAATGGGTACAAAAAAATAGAGAGAATGAATAAGATCTAGTATTTGGTAGTACAACAGGGTGGCTATAGTCAACAATAATTTAATTGTACATTTAAAAATAACTAAAATAATATAATTGGATTGTTTGAAACACAAAGGATAATTACTTGAGGGGATGGATATCCAATTTACCCCGATGTGATTATTATGCATTGCATGATTCTATCAAAATAGCTCATATGCCCCATAAATGTATACACCTACTATGTATCCACAAAAAATTAAAAATGAAAAAACATTGAGCATAGGAGAAGGTGTGAGTGGAGCTGTCCCAGCCTCGTCTCCCAGGCTGTGCGACTTTGAACAGGTCACTGCACTGCTCCGGGTCTCACCTTCTACATCCATGAAATGGTGGTGTCATAAGGATGACATGAGATGATGTGTAGCCTGTAACAGACGCTCGACTAAGATTCATTTTTCTTGTCCCACTTCTTTTCCTCACCCTTGTGAGGTCGTTCAGGCACATGTCATCAGGCACCTTTTTCGACAGATAAGGATACTGTGGCTCAGAGAGGTGGAGAGACTTTCTGCAGGTCACCCAGCGTGTCAAAGGTGAATAGACTCTGCAGGCAGTGTCCCTGGGGTGGGTCCTAGTGGTTGTGGTTGCCACACCTTGGAGCCAGCCCAGCTCTTTCTGCAGACCCCATTACACAGCCCCCGTCCCTGACCTCCAATCCTACCCTCCTCACTTAGTCTCCAAACTTGGCCACCCACTGTGTTCTTGTGCTGAGGTGGAACAGACACAGTCATCCACGTGGCCTCTTAGGAACAGCCACCAAATGTTCCCATATCATAGCAACCACAGAATCAAAACAAGCTCTTAATGAAAGATCAAAAAAGACAGGGAGCTGGAAAGCCCATTCCCCGAACCAGCCAGCCCTCTGAAGATTCCTACTGCAGGGGTTTCAGGTCAGGGAGTTTATTTGATTTACATCTTCAAATTTAAAGGAGTCCCCTTCCCGCTCCACATTGTTAACTTCTAGCAGACCGTGGCTGGGAGCCAAGAAGCGGGTTTTAAATACACAAAAGGAAACAGAGCATGGCAAGGTCTGGAGGACAGAAGCCATCAGAGAGTGGGTGTTGCGGGGGGTGGCAGATCATAGAGGCACTGCACCATGCCTGGAGCCAGGGAATGACTTTTGCTTGGCCCTTGAAGTTTCTGGAGGCTGAGCTTAAGTGCTGCAGCCTCTTGTACCCACTGCTCAGCCTTTAGTTGGCTCCTTGCAATGAAATCCCAAAAGGGAAAGCCAGGAAGGCCCTTAAAGACCACTTGATCCAATGGTTTCCAAAATTTTTTTTTTTTTTTTTTTTTTTTTGAGATGGAGTTTAGCTCTCGTTGCCCAGGCTGGAGTGCAGTGGCATGATCTCGGCTCACTGCAACCTCCATCTCCCAGGTTCAAGCGATTCTCCTGTCTCAGCCTCCCAAGTAGCTAGGATTACAGGCATGCGCCACCACGCCCTGCTAATTTTGTATTTTTAGTAGAGACGGGGTTTCACCATGTTGGTTAAGCTGGTCTCGAACTCCTGACCTCAGGTGATCTGCCCCTATCAGCCTCCCAAAGTGCTGGGATTACAGTCATGAGCCACCGCACCCGGCCCCAAACTTGTTTTTTAAGCAAAGAAATTGTTTCCTGGATAACCTCACATAAAGCATCCCAGTATGTAAAGCAGATAACAGTATTGGACGTGACAACCTGGAATTCCGTCCATGGGGACTCTTCTCCTTGTCCTTGCACACACACAAACCCTTCAGCTTATGCTTCCAACATCAGTGTCCAAAGAAACTTCAGACAAATCCAGCCCCTTCATTCACAGATGGAGACGTTATTGTTAGTTATAGTAAATATTAGCTACTAACTACCAGTACTTACACTTTAAACATGCCATAGGAGAATGATTTTATATGTCTGATAGCATCAAATCCCCACAACTACCTGATAAGCTAAGTATTATAATGACCCCCATTTTGCAGATGAGTAAACAGAAGTCTAGAGAGGTACAATCACTTCCCAGTCACTCAGCTGGTAAGTGGTGAAGGCACAATTCAGAGCCCAATGTGGCTGACTCTATAGCCTGTGCCATTCACCCCTATATGGGTTGCCCAGGGAGGTTAGAGACTGTCCCACAGTCTCATAGTAGCTGAGCCGGGACAACGAGGTGGCCTGGTGTGGAGGGAAGCTCACGGGTGTGTGGGGCTGGAGCTCTGGGTCCAAGATGTTCATCAGCCGCCTGTGCTGGCTGTTTGGTAAAAGACTGAGGGTGAGTGGTCAATGAGCATGAGAGGAGGAAGGGAGCCTTGGGAGACCACACTGGAGAACCTGAAACTAGGGAGCTATAGCAGGTGTCTGAGCTAGAGAATCCTACCCTTGGCTGCACATCAATATTGGGACAATAGGCCCAGATGTGTCATTCCCAATAATCACAATGGGGCAGGATGGTGCTCAAAGCACTTTACTGGCATGATCTTAACCATCACAAAGCCTCTGTCAGAGAGGTGATGTCATGATACCCATTTTACAGATGAGGTCGTTGGGGGCTCAGGGAAGTGAAGTGCTTTGTCCAGGGTCACATGGCTGATGAGTGGGGGAGCTGACACTTGAAGCCAAGACTGGCTGACTTTCAAGCCCACATGCCTCTGTCAGTTAAGTGTGGTGACGGTAATGCTGTGTAACAAACAGTCCCCCAAATCTCAGTGCTGTAGGACAGTAAGTGTTGATTTAGCTCGCATGTCTAATGTGGGTTGGCTGAGCCAGGCTGGGCTCAGCTGGGCAGCTGTGTGCTCATCCATGTGTCTCTCATCCTCTCCTGGGATCAGTGGACTAGCCTTGGCATATTCCCCTCCTGCTCATGGCAGGAGTGCAAGGGGGTGAGCAGAAATACACAAAGTCTCTTGAGGCCCAGACTCAGGACCACACAGAGTCACTCCTGCCTCATTCTGTTGACCCCAGCAAGTCACAGGGCCAAACCCAGTGTCAATAGGTAGGAAATGGTACTCTGTTCTTTTAATGGGAGGAACTGCAAAGTTGCTTGGTAAGGGTGAGAATACAAATAAGGGTAAAGAATTGGAGGCAAGTTTTGCATTATACCATATTGCCTGTGCTGGTTTAAAATATGTTCACACAGTCTTTGATAATCCCTTCAAAAGATGGAGCCTAATTCTACATCTCTTGGGTGTGGGCTAGCCTTACTGACTCCCCTTTAATGAATAGAACAAGGTGGAAGTGATGGTGTGCAACTTCCAAGGCAAGGTCATAAAAGACATTGTGGCTCCCTCCTCGCTCTCTTGAGGATCACCCACTCTAGGGAAGCCAGCTGCCATGTTGTGGGGATACTCAAGCAGCCCAATGGAGAGACCCATGTGGTGAGGACCATGTGGTGAGGACCTGTGGTCTCCAGCCAGCAGCTGTGTGAGTGGCCCATCTTGGAACCAACTCCTCCAGCCCCAGTTCAGCTGCAGCTGACATCCTAACTGCAACCTGATGAGAGACCCAGAGTCAGAACTGCTCAGACTGAAGTTGCTCCTGAATTTCTGACCCACAGGAACTGTGAGACAACAACTGTTCATTGTTTTAAGTTGTCAAGTTCTGGGGTAAATTTGCTTGCAGCAATAAATACGAATGCTGTGTCTAAATATTCTGCCAACTCACTGCTGCCATAGCAAGGCCCATCATAACAAGCAAGGCTTGGATGGAAGCAGCTTTGTCTTCTCCCCAGAGAACCAGCAAAATCCCAACAATTTACCAAGATTAGAGAACCAAAAATACCCATGGAAACTATAGTTAAGAAACATCTGTTTTTGAGCTGCCTAAATTGGGTAGTTCTCAAAAGGAATAAAAATGTATCAGAGGATGGGGACAGCTGGGTGGGGACTGATGCCAACTGCCTGGCAGGCTCAGCTGGTCACTCGGGTTCCTTCTTAGAGCTGAGGCAGGGAGAAAGATCCAAACAAAGATCTGATGGGGCAGATTAGACAGAGCTGCCTGTAGCAAGGCACTGAGGGCTGTGTCCAGCTGCAGGGGCAGTACTTATGTTTACTGCACCCCTACTATGTGCCAGGTGCAGGGTGGGCACCTGCATTTGAGGACCAGGGATTGGGGTGTTGGAAGATTTTGGCTTTTGGCCAGGACTAAAGGGTGAGAGGTAGTATGGAGAAGGAATTAAGGACCTGTGGAGAGGCCTGGGCTTGAATCCTGGCATTGATGCTTACCAGCTCTGAGGCTTGGTACATGGCCAATCACTTAAACACTCTGGGCCAGTTTCCTCAACTGTAAAATGGGCATATTCACAGTGCCTACTTGACCCATCCTTGTGGTCCTCTCAGGCTTGCTTTGTAGCATTCCTCCTGGACTCCTCAGGTTTTATCAGTCCTGGTGCCCTTCCACTGTAGCACATCCTTGGATCAGAGTGATGGGTCCAGGAATAGACACATGACCCAAGGGAGGCCAATCAGGTGAATATAGGGAGATGTTCTTTCTTTCTTAAGGTGGCTACATTTAGGACATGAGCCAGGGTTGCCAGTGTCACCCATCACGTGTACCATATGAATAACTTGTCTAAGACCTGGCAAGAGATGATGGAGCCTAATGACATTGTTAAAGATCCTGGATCCAGCCATACCTGAAGCATATCCAGAATTCCAGCTGAGTACCTGTACTAGTCAATGTTCTCCAAATAATATATACAGGCATAACCCAGAGATATTGTAGGTTTGGTTGCAGGCCACCTCAATAAAGTAAATATTGCAATAAAGTGAGTCATAGGAATTTTTGATTTCCCAGTGCACATAAAAGTTACACTATACTGTAGTGTATTAAGTGTACAATACCGTTATGTCTAAAAACCACTATATATACCTTAATTAAAAATACTTTATTGCTAGCAATCATCTGAGCCTTCTGCAAAGTGTAATCTTTTTGCTCGTGGAGGGTCATGCCTCGATGTTGATGGCTGCTGACTCATCAGGGTGGTGGTTGCTGAAGGTTGGGGTGGCTGTGGCAGTTTCTTAAAATATGACAACAATAAAGTTGGCCACATTGATGGACTCTTTCTTTAAAGATTTCATGGAAGCATATGATACTGTTTGATAGCACTTTACGCACAGTAGAATTTCTTTCAAAATTAGAGTTAATCCTCTCCAACCCTGCTGCTGCTTTAGCTATCAAGTGTATGAAATATTCTAAATGTGGCCAGGTGCGGTGGCTTATGCCTGTAATCCCAGCACTTTGGGAGGCCAAGGTGGGTGGATCACCTGAGGTCAGGAGTTTGAGACCAGTCTAACCAATATGGTGAAACCCTATCTCTACCAAAAATACAAAAATTAGCTGGGTGTGATGATGGGCGTCTGTAGTCCCAGCTACTTGGGTGGCTGAGGCAAGAGAATCACTTGAATCCGGGAGGTGGAGGTTGTAATGAGCCAAGATTGTGCCACTGCACTCCAGTCTGGGCCACAGAGTGAGACTCCTCAACGATGTTCACAGCATCTTCACCAGCAGTAGATTCCACCTCAAAATACACTTTCTTTGTTCATCTATAAGAAGCAGTTCCCATTCATTTAAGTTGTTTTTTTCAAAGAGTTAAAATCTCACTTTGCCACCTAAACTGGAGTGCAGTGGTGTGATCATACCTCACTGCAGCCTCAAATTCCTGGGATCAAGTGATCCTCTTGCCTCAGCCTCCCAAGTAGCTTGGGACTACAGGTGTGCACCACCACGCCCAGCTTAAAGTTATGAGATTGCAGTAGTTCAAGAACCAGCAGGCTGGATACTCAAGAAGAGCTCATGTTTTTGTTTGATTTGGAAAACAGGAGAAGATCAATGCCCCAGCTCAATGCCAGTAGTCAGGAAAATTTTCCTCTAACTTGCAGGAGTATGAGCCTTTTGTTCTATTCAGGCCTTTAACGGATTGGGTGAGGGCCACCCATATCAGGGAAGATAATTTACTCACTACCAATTCATGTGTTAATCTTACCAAAAACCCCCTCACAGACACACTGAGAATAATGTTTGACCAAATATCTGGGCCCCCTGGGGCTCAGTCAAGTTGACACATAAAATTAACCATCACAGCGTCCAAGTTATGTGATCTAATACCTTCCCCTATTTTTTTTTTTTTTTTTTTTTAGACAGGGTCTTGCTCTGTCACCAGGCTGGAATGCAGTGGCACGATCTCTGCTCACTGCAAGCTCTGCCTCCTGGGTTCAAGTGATTCTCCTGCCTCAGCCTCCCAAGCAGCTGGGACTACAGGTGAGTGCCACCACACCCAGCTAATTTTTGTACTTTTTTAGTAGAGATGGGGTTTCACCATGTTGACCAGGATGGTATCGATCTTTTGACTTCGTGATCCGCCCACCTTGGCCTCCCAAAGTGCTGGGGTTACAGGCGTGAGCCACCACTCCTGGCTACCTTCCCCTATGTGTTTTAAACACATTTTGGTTGATAGAACTTGCTCACAACCAACAGTTTGAATGATAGAAATACTTATTTCATAGGGATGGTAAAAATACAAATGATCTCTCTCATAGCACAATACCTGAGGGAGACAGTGGGTGCTCAAAAATAATAATCATTGATGCATGTTATAGAGAAATATCATGGGAGCAGGATTTCCCCATTTTGCTCCCACTTCTTCCCACAATGCTGACACATAAAATTAACATCAGTGTCCAAGTTATCTTCCCCTATTTGTTTTAAACACATTTAAAAACACGTTTAAACAGAAATAATAATCACAGATGCATGTTATAGAGAAATATCATTGAAGAAGTCAGAAAACAGGCAGACATTTCTTCTACTTCCACTACATCACGTCCTCTCTCTTTTTTTTTTTTTTTTTTTTTTTTTTT
>NW_026653292.1:0-929 GCF_009828535.3 Hylobates moloch | reverse complement strand
GCTCTGTCGCCCAGGCTGGAGTGCAGTGGCGCTATCTCGGCTCACTGCAAGCTCCGCCTCCTGGGTTCACGCCGTTCTCCTGCCTCAGCCTCTGGAGTAGCTGGGACTTCAGACACCTGCCACCATGCCCGGCTAATTTTTTGTATTTTTAGTAGAGATGGGGTTTCACCGTTAGCCAGGATGGTCTCAATCTCCTGACCTCCATCATGTCCTCTCTTTATCAGGGATACCCAATGGTTTTAGGCAGATGAGACAGACCCTGCAATCCACAGACAAACTCTATGTTCTAAGATGTTTGGCACAGTTATTCATAAGCTCAAAGATGAGGAACCTGTAGTGCCAGGTTCATAAGTGGAGGGCTGGACGGCCGGGAAGGAAGCACCTGGGTACCTAGAGATAATTTTATGAGGCTATTGTCTGGTACATAATCTAATTTTGATGTCTAAAGCTTAACATCACTTCTGTCTTTCTCTTTGCATTTTCTGTAATAAATTCTAATCTCACCCAGACTAATGGATGCCTAGGGTGGTAGAGATAAAAATCTGTACTCAGGAAAGCAAAATGAAATACACATTAAAAACTTTTAAACTAGGTATCCCTGCTACATATCTTTTGAAGCATAGTGGATGTATTGATTTTGACCACTAGCGTCCCTTCCTTGATGAAACCATGCCTCCCTCACTCCCCAGAGGCTGTTAATCACTGTTGTCTGCCCTCCTCACCACAGCGGAGGGCCTGTGACTAGGCTGAGCCAATCCTAGCACCCATGTCAATGTCCTCTTGGGCTCAGCGATTGGTCCTGAGGTGAACATGTGACCCAAGCAGAGCCAATCCAAATCCTTAGTTGGATTTCTATATAGATGCTGAGAGAGAGGGAGAGCCATAGATAGATAGATAGATAGATAGATAGATAGATAGATAGATAGATA
>NW_026653291.1:13703-14445 GCF_009828535.3 Hylobates moloch | reverse complement strand
CCTCTTCACTCCACACCATTCCAACTCTACTCCACTCCATTCCATTAAATCCCATTCCATTCCACTCCATTCCATTCCACTTCCTTCCACTCCACTCCACTCCACTCCATTCCATTCCACCTCATTCGACTCCATTCTGTTCCATTCCTTTCTTTCTACAGTAACTCACTCTGTTACCTGGGTTGATGTGCACTGGCAGAATCTCAGCTCACATTTCATTTCACCATTCCATCCCATTTCGTTCCACTCCAGTCCATTCAATTCCACTGCACTCCACACCACTCCACTCCATTCCATTCCATCCTATTCCATTCCACTCCATTCCACTCCACTCCACTCCAATCCACTCCATTGCATTCCATTCCATCCCATTCCTTTCCACTGCATTCCATGCCACTCCACTCAACTTCCCTACACTCCACTCCATAACATTCCATTCCCTTCAATTACACTCCATTCCACTCCACTCCACCCCACTACACTCCTCTCCACTCCACACCAATTCACTCCATTCCGTTCCATTCCATAGCAATCCACTCCATCCCATTCCATTCCTTTCTTTTGAGAGGATCTCACTCTGTCACCAAGGCTGGAGGGCAGTGGCACAATATCTGCTCACATTTCATTTCACCATTTTATTCCATTTCATTCCGTTGCATTCCATTCCATTCCATTCCATTCCACTCTAGTCCTCTCCAATCCATTCAACCACATTCCACTGCAATCCACTCCACTCCACTCC
>NW_026653291.1:0-13693 GCF_009828535.3 Hylobates moloch | reverse complement strand
CCAATCCATTCAACCACATTCCACTGCAATCCACTCCACTCCACTCCGTTCCATTCCATTTGACTCCATTCCAGTCCACTCCTCTCATCTCTACTCCACTCCACCACACTCCACTCCATGCCACTCCATTCCATTCCTTCCAATTCCATTCCACTCCTTCCACTCTATTACACTACACTTCTCTGCACTCCACTCCACTCCACTCCATTCCACTCCATTCCATTCCAATCCACTACACTGCACTCCACTACATTATATTCCAACCCATCCCATTCCGGTGCATTACACTCCACTCCACTCCAATCCATCCCATTCCACTCCATTGCATTCCATTCCTATCTTTCGACAGGATCTCACTCTGTCACCCAGGCTGCAGTGCAGTGGCAATATCTCAGGCTGAGATTTCATTTCATCATTCCATTCCATTCCATTAGACTCCAATCCACTCTACTCCATTTCATTCCACTTCATTCCACTCCAGTCCACTGCACTCCCCTACTCTCCATTCCATTCCATCCCATTCCATCCCATTCCATTCCACTACATTCCACTCCACTCCCCTACTCTCCATTCCATTCCATCCCATTCCATCCCATTCCATTCCACTACATTCCACTCCACTCGACTCCACTCCACACCATTCCATTCCATCCCAACACATTCCTTTCCACCCCATTCCACTCTACTCCACTCCACTCCAATCCACTCTATTCCATTGCATTCCATTCCGTTACATTCCATTCCTTTTTTTCTACAGGATCTCACTCTGTCACCCAGGCTGGAGTTCAGTGACACAACCTCAGCTCACATTTTATTTCGCCATTCCATTCCATTCCACTCCATTCCATTGCATTCCACACCACTCCTCTCCATTCCATTCCATTCCGTTCCATTCCATCCCATTTCATTCCACTCCATTCTACTCCACTCCTCTCCACTCCACTAAATTCCACTCCATCCCATTCCATTACACTACACTCCACAGCACCCCACTCCACTCCACTCCATTCAACTGCACTCCACTCCACTCCATTCCATTCCATTCCATTCCACTCAACTCCACTAAATTTCATTCCATTCCACTCCTTTCCATTCCACTCCATTCCATTCCATTCCACTCCACTCCACTCCATTCCATTCCATTTCATTGCAATCCACTCCATTCCATTCCACTGCATTCCATTCCATTGCTCTCTTTCGATATGTTCACTCTCTGTCACCCAGGCTGGAGTGCAGTGGCACAATCTCAACTCACATTTCATTTCACCATTCCATTCCATTCCACTCCATTCCATTCCATTCTATCCCACCCCATTCCACACCTCTCCACTCCACTCTGCTCCATTCTATTCCACTCCACTCCTCTCCGCTCCACTCCATTGCAATCAACCCTTTTCCATTACAATTTTACTTGTTTCCATGTAGAAATCCAGTTTTCCCTGAACCGTGTGTTGAAGAGACTATTTTTTACCTTTTGTAACCTCTTACTGCCCTTGTCAAAAGTTACTTGACCATATATGTTTGGATTTGTTTCTGCGGTCTCTATTATATTCTACTGGTCTATGTGTTTGTGAGGGAAATAGATTATGGGAAATCAAATTTGAGCAACCATTAAGTGTGTTTTTTTATTCTTTGTGTTTCTTTTAGTATTGAAGCTTTTCATTTTTAAGTAATTATACATGCATAAGAAGTTGCAGAAAAAGATCACAGAGGCCCCATGTCCCCTTCATTCACTGCAGAGGATGAAAGTCCCACCTTTCCACTAACCTTCCTGCACCACCACCACAGAGGGCAGCAGAAGTTTCTCATTACCTCCAGGTGATGGTAGAAGTCCAAGTACCTAGTGCCTCTGAAGACACTACAAGGTTGGGGAGTGGGGTAGGAGATTTTATTTTTTGGTGTTGGTGAAATTTCTGGTTTTCCAATAACCCCCTTCTCACACTACCTGAGGAAGGAATGGGACAGGCACCTCTTATAGTCATGCAAAGATGGAAGTATTTGCTTTCCACTCAGGCTTTGCTGATGTGTGTATAGATGGAGACACAGGTTTAGGTTTTTCTCATGGCTAGGGTGGAGTAGAGAAGTATCGTTATGAAAAACGTTACCTCTTGCTAGGATCTTCTTTTCTTCGCTCTTTGTCTAGAGAGGACAAGCTTTTCTTTTTTCTTGATGTGACCCTTTGCTGTTTCTGGGTTGTAAGTTTCTCCAGTATCCAGTCCAGTTAAAATGAAGCAAAAAGAAACCCCAGTGGAACTCACCTTCATATAATTCTTCTGGCGCAAGGCCTTTAGCTTGTCTGCCTTCTTCTCTCCACGTTTTTATGTTGTTTTACAATTTTAGCCATACATAGCATGAATACTGAGAAGTATTTCTATTACATCTTTCCTAAAACTTGGAATCTCTTTCCCTTTTTGAAGCATGTTCTGTATATAAAAATTAACTTTAAAAATGTTAACTAAGCTCAAGTGAATATTTACTTTAAAATAAAATTCTTCATTTTGCACAGTAATTCACTTTGGAATTTCAATAATCTCTCTCTTAAATATATTACATGGTACAATTCCTTTGAATGTACAGATTTACAGGACTTTTCAGGTACATGTCATTCTATAAAAGAATGCATATTTGCATTGAAAATTCTAAGACTGGCGCTGGGAAGATGATTTTAGATACCGTCTTTATTTATTTTTCTTTGTATTAATAGTAGAAATTCACAAGTGCCTCACATTCATCACAGTGTTCTTTGTGCTTTGATCTATAGTTGTAACCTTCCCAGGCACTGGAGGCAATGTTGTTTACTCAACATAAAAAAGTCAGGGTCACAGCTTTGCTTGCATTTGCAGCCTGAATATGCTGAGAATATTCTTATAAGACTCTTGGATCATTATTACATCCATTATGCACAAAGCTGTTACACTAAATTTAATTTGAACTTTGTTTTCAATTATGCAAAAATCCCTGAGTCTGTAGTTAAGCCAGCATAGTCTGAGTGAGTGTAGAGATAAACCCATTATTGGAAAAAATACATTCTTACTACTAAAAGGTCACAAGATTCCCAGACTCCAGAAAAGGGTGAGAAAAATACTTGTCTTTTCCCATGAAATGCTCTTTGTCCAGCTTTGATGGTGATGCCAGGCCAGAGCCCCTTCTTCCATTATCTTCTTCTGTCTTCTTTGCTTTAGTCTTTTATCTTCTCTGTCCTGACCCAGACTCCTCCTAACTTCAATACTTTGAGGTCCTTGTAATCTTCATAACCGTTTTGACTTCAAGTTGGAAGACTGACAGCAGTTATTGTTCTGATTCATTTTGGAGGACTTCACCATTTTTGTTTCATCTTGGAGCACTGACAGCAGTTTTCTACTAAGTCCCACTCTGTGCTGTTTCAACTTTGAGGTTCTTTAAGGTAGCGCTTTTAAAAATAAATAAATGTTTATCATGTATACAATATAATGTCTTTGCTATATATACAAATATATGTAATGTTTAAAATGTTGAGCACATTGATAGCAAAATGAGGAATCATGCTCATGGAGTCTTTGTCTTTACAACCCTCAAAGTCAAGCAGAAACAGAAAAAGAGATGAGGTGCAATGAAAATCTTGCTTTGCCATATGAGGTTTAGTATATTTAACTTAGTCTTAAATTTATTTCTTTTACAAGTAACTGGAAAGATTAGAAATAGGATTTTCAAAGTCAGTAAAAATTAAGCATGCTGATATTATATTTATATCTCTGATTGTTTTATGTATGTAAACACATGTATTGGAAATACAAAATATATATAAATACAGTTGACCCTTGAACAACATGGGTTTGAGCTGCACGGTTTCACTTATACATACATATTTTTTCAATAAATATATTGGACAATGTTTTGAAAATTTGCAACATTTTGAAAAACATTGCAGACAAACTGCACAAAATATAATTTAACAATACAACTTAGGAAGAGTTAGGTAGGTCATGAATGCATAAAATATATGTAGATACTAGTCAATTTTATTATTTACTTTCATGAAATACACACGAATTTATTATAAAAAGTCAAAATGTATATAAAACTTACACACCATGCATGGCACCATTCACAATGAAGAGAAATGAAAACAAACATAAAGATCCAGTATTAAAACATAATAGCATAAAATTGTAGTACATTTTCTACTACTGTATTGATTTTGTAGCCACCTCCTGTTGCTATTTTGGTGAGTTTGTGTTGCAAGCATCCACTAAAAACGTGGTGTGGCTCTGGTCATCCTTGAGTGAAGAGTTCATCTCTTCAGTAAATTGTGTATTCAAGTAAAAAGTGTTCTCTCACAGTTCTCATGTTATTTTTCACTGTGTTTAGTGCAATATCATAGACCTTGAATAACACAGGGGACCCATATGCAGTGCCACCATTGATGCTGGAAGTGCTCCAGAGAAGCATGGAAAAGCCATGGCATTACAAGAAAAAGTTGAATTGCTTAGTACATACCAAAGATTGTGGTCTGCAGCTGCAGTTGCCCATCATTTCAAGTAAATGAAACTAGTGTAAGCACCATTGTCAATGTAAGAAAAAAAATTGCTGCAGCTATGCTAGCAGGTACAGAAACCTTGCACTTTTCATGAAATATATTTTTTATCTCACACCCTTATGCTAGTATAGAAAAATGCAGCTCTTATATTAGCATAAGATTGTTATAAGGAAAACATACCAATAGACTCTAATATAATTCAACAAAAAACTAAACCATTATATGGAACTTAAATCAAAAGGAAGATGAAATATCAAAGCTGGATAACTTATTTTCAGCAAAGGATGGTTTGATAATTTTAGAAAAAAAAGTTTGGCCTAAAAATGTCTAGGTAACAGGAGAAGCAGCTCCTATCAACCAAAAGGCAGCAGATGAGTACCCAGATGCCATAAAAAATAATTGAAAAGAAAAGGTATCTGCCTGAACAGGTTTTTAACGCAGATGAAAGGTCATAAGGACCTTCAAGGCTCATTATGCATGGTGCTCTATGGAAATAATTTTCAACTCTATGGAAGAGAACCCTGATAGAACATCTGGAAGAATTACACTGTTAAATTTGCCATCATTGTTACAGAAAAGCAATGAACACCAACAAGCTTGAAACAATAAATTGCTGCTGGAGAAAACCATATCCAGAAAACTGTGCTTGACTTCATGGGATTTCTGACAGAGCCAATCAAGGACATAATAAAAAAGATTGTGGATATAGCAAAAAAAGGTGAAGTGTGAAGGGTTTCAAGATATGAGTCTTGGAGAAATTCAAGAGTTAACAGACACCACACAAGAGGAATTAACAGAAGATTACTTGATAGAGATGAGTGTTTCTAAACTAGTGCCAGATAATGATGACGGGGAAGTTGACTTTTGGCAATCGGTCAAAAGGTTTCCAATTATTCAAGACTGCTTTTGACTTCTCTTATTACAAGGAACCTTCTTTGATATGGCACTGAAACATGGTGGAAGAAAGATTTTTACCATATAGGAACATTTTTAGAGAAATTAAAAGGCAAAAAAGTCAGAAATTATTATGTATTTTCATAAAGTTGGGCCAACTATGCCTGCTTCTCCTGACTTCCCTTCTATAACCTCCACAAATCTGCCTCTGCTACCCATGAGATAGCAAGGCCAGCCACTCCCCTTCCTTCACCTCAGCCTGCTCAATGAGAAGATAAGAATTAATAAATTATGATGACCGATTTCCACTTAAAAAGTAGTAAATATGTTTTATCTTTCTTATAATTTTCTTTATAATTTTATATTCTTGAGCTTAATTTACTGTTAGAATACAGTACATAATGCATATAACATTTAAAAGACATGTTAATCAAATGTTTATGTTACTGGTAAGGTTTCTGGTAAACAGTAGGCTATTAGTTAAGTTTTTCAGGAGTCAAAAATTATACACAGATTTTTGCCTTTGTGGGAAATCAGCACCCCAATCCCCACATTGTTCAAGGGTGAACTGTAATACATAACACATATAAATATATATATTATATACATCATAATCCAATACTCAAAAATAATAACCAGGAAAACATGCTTTTTCTGAGAAATTAATATTTTATTAAATTGAAAATGCATTGTGTTTTCATTAGTTTTCATTAGTGACTCCTTTTTGTGAGGTCATAATAAAATCCAAAATAAGGTCCATGTGGAAGTGGAACCAGCAATGAAAAATATTTGAATAGCTAGATGAGCACTGAAATATGACACCCAGAAAATATCATGACAGACAATAGCTGGATGTAGAGCACAGAAAGCAGTCAAGGTGGCAACAGATGACAGAGTGGAATTTGGGTAGATTTGGGTGGATGACCAGAAGACTGGAAGACACAATATAGGGAAGTTAAGGCAGACTGTTGAGACAGAAAAACGATAGCTGAAGGCGTCATTCCTACCATGAAAATTTAAATTGTAGCAGTGGGTTTAAAGCAGGTGTGGTGATTCATTTTATTATTACATGAATAATAAAATCCCCTGGGTAACCACATCAAACATACTCCTACACTCTAGGGAACATATGGGGAAGGAAGCTGATGGACAGTAGATCCCTACAGAGGTTATACAGTAGGCTTGTGGAAAGAACAGAGGATTATTTTGTTCAAGACAGAATTAATCCTTTACAGTTTTGCTTTTCTGCACAACAAGAACATTATTTAGCTACTATGTATAAGCAGTTAAATTTGATTTCTTTGGTTTATAACATTAAGCATGGTGTGTTTTTGTAATTCTAATCCAGTATTTTAAAGATTATTAAAATTATTATCACAGTTGTGATTGTGCTTCCCATTTCATTTTTTTATCCTGATACCTACATTCTGACCTCAGGTTTCAATTTTTTTATAAAACTAGGTTTCTTCTTTGCTCTGGCTCTCTATGTTTCTATTTGGATAATACGTCCCTTGCATGATTTTGCCTTCTAACAAGAACCGTAAACGGATCTTGGCACAGAAACATTTGATAGTTTCTCACTGTTATCACAGAGTACATCCTCATAATTTTGTGTTTCTACAATTCAAAGAGTTATCAGCCTCACTAGTCCCCATTTTTTTTTCTACATAACTCCAACAATTTCCTGCCCTTGATATTGAATCGCTGATGTCTTGCTGGAATATAACCTGCTTGATACCACCAAGTAAATACCATGAGCTTACTGATTAACTCAAATTTCCCATAAGTCCCCATGCATGTCATATCTCAATGATTAGGTCAGGTTCAAAAAAAGTACATATTTTTTTCTGCCAAATTCTCCTTAATTAGTACAGGCTTGGTTATAGCTTCTGGTTTTAGCAGGCAGTTACAGCTGCTGGAATGAAGATTTTAAAATATCCTCTCTGGGATATGTTATGTTTGAATTAATCCCTTTTTCAGATGCCATTCTTGAAATCTACAAAAAAGCTAACCTAGAGATGACTGATTTTATCTATTATGTTACTCCAGTACTTGTCATGCAGAGGAAGTGTGACCATGTGCTTGCTCATATCTTGACTTTCACTGTGTTATTTTATTTGTGTTTTCTTGTTTGTTTTTTGTTTTCTTTTTTTGTAATTGAGTAACTGGATGAGGGTTGAGGACTTCTATGAAGATCTAGAAATGGATATTTTCTTTTTTTCAGATAAAACTGGATGGGCGAGTTCAAAGGTCTACATTTTGCATTAGGAGGTAGAATATTAGTGTTAACTTTGTTACCAAGGCATATTTTACTTTTTCATTTTTGAGGCAAGGTCTGACTCCATTGCCCAGGCTGGAGTGCAGTGGTGGATTACGGCTCACCGAAGCCTCAATCTTCTGGGCTTAAGTGCTCCTCTCACCTCAGCCTCCCAAGTAGCTGGGACCACAGGCTAGTGTCACCACGCCTGATTATTTTTTGTAGACATAGGGTTTCACCATTTTCCAAGGCTAGTCTCGAACTCCTAGGTTCAAGTAATCTGCCCACTCCACCTTCCAAAATGGTGGGATTACAGGTGTAAATTACTGTAAGGCATATTTTTCAATCAAGCTGTTACTTCAGCTTTGCTCTTGGTCTACAATTTTTGTTCTTTATCTCGATATGCTCTTGTTTGAGAACGCTTGTAGGAGATGAATCCTATTTGGCACATAAACCCCAAAACAAAGTAATCTTTAGCAAGACTGCTATATACAGCACACAGCTCTGTGACTGATAGTAATGACACTCAGCAAGTACAAAGTCAAAATGCAGATATAAAAGTAGCAGTTACTAGTATTGGGGTTGATATTTTTGACAGACGAATGTATCAGAGGCCAAGATTCTAACCAATTTTTTTCTGAATTAAATTTCAGAGAACAGCTGAATTGAACTAGGGAGACATAAATTTATCATGAATAAATCTTGCAGCAGGAATGTATTCAAACTATGGAGATATGATATACAGTGAATATATTTGTGGCTAGCAAAATGATGTTACAGTTTTATGATAATAAATTTCTTAGTATCTTGCACAGCGCTGGCATGATTTACATATTAAAACTTCCTGCTCCCAAATTAAGCAATACATTATTAGAAAATGTTAGTCAATATTTATCAGTATGTATGCCCCAAACATTTTGCAAAGTATAGGAAATGCAAATTTTAAAAGTCATTGTCTTTGCCTAAGGCCTTTCCATTTTATAAGGGAATAACATCAAGAAGGAGAAGGAAGAGCGGACAGTGTTGAATAAAAGTGACATAGAAGTGGAAAAAAGTATGAGGAATAGAAAATGTACACGAAGCAAGAAATAACATAGTGATGAGAAAAAAAAGGAAAGAAGCATAGTAGTGAATACTGAAGAGGCGAGAGGATGATGCAAAAGAAGGATAAATAGATGCAAGTGGAGGAGCAAGGCAGAAAGGAAAACAGAGAAAACATTAAGGGCAAATTAGACCAGAAAGGAGGACCAAAGGGAAAGTCCTACAGCCAAATGTTTCTATATCTGCTATAGTTAATTCATTACAATAGATGATACATGCTTTTACTCTAATAGGCTTAGTAGTAACTGATTTGAAATTATTAATATATATAATTTTGAGATTTCTTTTAGAAATATTAAATTGGTGGCAGCAAATTAATAAATGACCACTATGTAGAAAAATAATTGTTAAAATTTAAAAGGATAAATTCTTGACAGAAAACTGCTGCAATAACAATCGCTATCTTATGTAACAAACACAGAACTTCCATTAGCTCCAATTTAAACCAAACTGACAGGTTTCACTAGGAATTTGTTATGACTACTAAATGTTCTTGTAAAATTGTGTAAGAAATAAATCTTCTTTATGAAATAGCAGTCATATTCCTGAAATAAAATGTAGATACCAGGTTGTTTTACCCACTCCACCCCATTGGAGATTGACAATTAATTATAAAATATGCATACATGTGCAAGAATGCAGTTAGCACATATAAGCGTATTACTCTCTCACACAGACATGCGTGCACACACACACGCACAACCATTCATGCACACACACAGAGTTATTGCATATGGATAATTTTAATCGTTGCTACTCTTTTCAACTGTCATTACCACCCTTGTATCTTTTTCTTTTTGACTAATTGCTCCCCACTGTTAGAATGGAATGAAATCTGATAATAAAAAGAGAAACTTCATGATATCCCTCAGCAAATTTCATCTTTAGTTTTTTAAGCTAAGAAAAAAAATGATTAGAGAGCATCTCTGTCTCCTGACTGAAACAGTATGCATTCATCATTGTTGCACAGTAAACATGTCACATTGGTCCAGCCCCAAGCATTGCTTATTTGTACAGCTTTGGCCTCTAGCAGTGGGTACAAACTAGCCCCAAGTATGGTTTTGTCCTGTGGATCTAAGTACTTCTACTGCATTTTCAGAAACTCCAAAATCTAAAATTGTCTAGTGAAAAGGAAACAAATGCAATCTAAGTCATTATCTTCAGTACATTGTTATTTCAGAATATCTAAAGCATGTGCAATGAGTTGTTCATTAATATCAGGAATTGACAAAGTCTGGAAATGTGCCTAGAAATCCAAATCTATCATGACGCCATTATAAAATAAAGGATCAGGAAGTAATTGCTACTACAATGAGAAAAATAAATGTTGTTTATGATTGTTTGCTAAATCTATTTCTGAAATATTTTATGATTATAAAATGATTGACATGCAAATAATTCGCATGATTTTAGGGTAAAAGCTAAAAATTAAATTATATTTATATGACCTGAATCAAGACAGTGGAATAAAACAGTAAATATTCATGAATGTACACATAGAGAGAAATGTATTTGTTTTTTTCCTGAGATTTGACTGTGTTCCCTGAAAACCCAGTGGGTTGTTTTAAACTGGCAAGGAGGAATAATCCAGCTTGTTTGCAATGTGGCAGCCCGTATCAGCATCCTGTTCCACACAGTCCTTGAGAATCTTGAAAATGAACACATCAGCATTATCATTACCTAAATACACATCCTATGTGAATTTGTACAGCTAGAATGTAAGATTAATATGAACAATTCAAAAGCATTCTTCCCTGCCTAGAAATTAATTTATATTACCCTCTTATATTCATATCTTCCATAGTATAGTAAAGGTGCCTTCTCACACTTTTCCCCCTATCTTGAGCTTCTGCCTTCTTATGTTTTTAAACTAAGTTACTCTCTATTTCCTGAAAATGCCTCCACTTCTAACACTGAGTCTTTACCCACGGAGACCCCAAAATCCTTCATATATATTAACTCCTCAGTTTTCCTAACATCTGGATACTTCTTACTTCTCTAATCTCCTCAGTCTTCATTCCTTCTCAAGAATCCTACATGGTTAAAATCTTGCTAGACTGAGTCATGGATTCTCAGAAGGATATTATTGTCCACAATGTGGTTAGGATTGGCTCTTGAGGAGGAAAATCTTCTTTAGAATAACAATCGTTTGGGCCGGGCGCGGTGGCTCACGCCTGTAATCTCAGCGCTTTGGGAGGCCGAGGCGGCGGATCACGAGGTCAGGAGATGGAGACCATCCTGGCTAACACGGTGAAACCCCGTCTCTATTGAAAATACAAAAAATATTAGCTGGGCGTGGTGGCAGGTACCTGTAGTCCCAGCTGCTCGGGAAGCTGAGGCAGGAGAATGGTGTGAACCTGGGATGCGGAGCTTGCAGTGAGCGGAGATCGTGCCACTGCACTCCAGCCCGGGCGACAGAGCGAGACTCTGTCTCAAACAAACAAACAAACAAAATTACTACAGTTTGGGTCTCCACGGTTTAACACTATAGGACAAGATCTTCATCGTTAAAATTTAATTTCATGATAGAATGGTGGTGATTTTGTAAAAGCATCTAAAAGGGATCCTGGTAGGGAGAGGAGTGAACATGAAAAGAAGATTGGGAAACACTGGGCACAATCATCGTCCCAGTTGCCCTCAATATATTTGGAAAGCTCTGGACCAATACACGTTGTTCTTTTTTTCTCTCCAAGGTAACTTTGTTCAACACGTGATGACTTATCTTTAGAAAACCCTCCCATTCTTCCAGATACAGCTCAAATGTAAACTCTTGTAGCTTTTGTGGATACAATCATTCCACCTGCACCAGGCAGAAAACTTCTTTTTACATGTGTTCCCATATTTTCCAGGTACTTGGCATGCAATGGACCAAATGTTTCTGGTTCCCCCTGCAATTTACACATTGAAACCCTAATTTCAGTTTGAAAATTTTTGGAGGTGAAGCCCTTGAGATGTAATTAGGTCAGGAGGATAAAAGCCCTCATGAATGGGATTGCTGCCCATATGAGAAGAGGGGAGTGAGCTAACAAGAACTCTCTCCACCAGGTAAGGGCGCACTGAGTGACTCTCTGCAACCCAGAAGGGAGTCCTCACCAGAACCTAATCATGCTGGCAACCTGGCTACCAGAACTCTAAGAAATATAATTCTGGGGCGGGAGCAGTGGCTCACTCCTGTAATCCCAGCCCTTTGGGAGGCCGAGGTGGGCGGATCACTTGATGTCAGGAGTTTGAGACCAGCCTGGCCAACAAGGCGAAACTCCATCTCTACTAAAAATACAAAAATTAGCCAGGCGTGGTGGCGGGCACCTGTAACCCCAGCTATTTGTGAGAGAGCCCGAGGCAGGAGAATCGCTTGAACCTGGGTGGAGGAAGTTACAGAGATCACACCATTGTGCTCCAGCCTGGGTGACAAAATGAAAAAAAAAATCTGGTTTTCACTGTCTCCTAGGCTGCAGCCTCAGGCTCAAGTGATCCTCCTGCCTCAGTCTCCCCAGTTGCTAGGACTACAGGCACGTGCCACCACACCCGGCTAAAGTTTTTATTTTTATTTTTATTTTTGTAGAGAGAGGGCCTTTCCCAGACTGGTCTCGAACTTCTGGCCTCAAGCAATCCTTCCACCTTGGCCTCCCAAAGTGCTAGTATTACAGACATGAGAATTTCTGCTGTTTATAAACCACACAGGCTATAATAGTTTGTTATAGTAGCACCAACTAATACATATCATCACTGTATATCCATTTATTTATATATTGTTCTTCCCTGTGATAATATGTCTTCATATTTAAGTCCAAACTATCTACATCTTTATAAGCCTCAGTAATACAGAATTGTTACCAGACTAAGCAAGATGATTTAAAGATTAGGAAAATAAAAGCCTTTGGATAAAAAAAGTAACTGAAATATTATTGTTTTGATGTAGAGAAAGAATAGGTAAAGATAGAATCCTGCTTAATTTCAGATCAACTATAGGCTATTCTGCTTACCCAGTATGAAACAGGATTATCAAGGCCAAATTTAGGTTTTTAAAATAGAGCCATAAAGTGAGTATGTGCTTTACAAATTGTATTAGCATCATAGTGGTCCCCATAGTGAGTATAAATATAAGACCATGTAGATGACAACAAAAAGTCCTAGAAGAAAGAAATATTTGTAACCTGTACCTATTTGTCTGTATTTATTTATATCTCTAATCTTTTGAGCAATTTATATTTACTTATATAATATAGTAATATAATTATATAATATACTATATAAATTTATAGTAAATATAAATTTACTGTACATCTATGGTTAATATATTTATTAAATATATTTATACATTATATATACATAATTTTATCTTAATTAGAGACAGAGTCTTGCTGTTTAGCTCAATATTGTTGCTTTTCATAAGTGCAATCATTCCACACTACAGCCTCAAATTCCTGGCCTCAACCAAGCCTCCCACCTCAGCCTCCACAAGTAGTCAGGACTATAGATATCCACTACTGTTCCTGGCTCTATATTATATACTCATGTATAAATATTTTGTAATTAATGTAAATAAGAAGTTATGGTATGTTACATAATATAATAATAGAATGTATTGCAGCCGGGCACGGTGGCTCATGCCTGTATTCCCAGCACTTTGGGAGGCTGAGGTGGGTGGATCACGAGATCAAGAGATGGAGACCATCCTGGCTAACACGGTGAAACCCAGTCTCAGCAGGGGTGGGTGAGGAACGGTTGAGGGCTTTTAAAAGAGTGACAGAATCAGAGGGGCCAGGAAAGAGGCGGCTGTGGCAGTCCCCAAGAGTCTTTGAGTATAGTGTCCAGCTCTCTGGCCCTGAATCCAAGGCCCCAGCAGGCTCCTCCAGGGCCAGCACTGCTCACGTCTAAGGACGCGGTGCTCGGCCCCACCAGGCCCGCCTGTCCTGTCATTGTAG